>NC_079171.1:9208779-9251279 GCF_947568905.1 Ostrea edulis | reverse complement strand
CTTAAATCGTGTACCAACCCTAACAATGGAAAATTGAAGAGCAAAATTATTATTTCTTATGCACAAAAAGCATTCATTACTGATTTGCCGAGTGATACAAATATTATCATTAAAGAAGCAGACAAAGGCGGGGTTGTTGTGACAATGGATAAGCTTCGCTAAAAGGAAATTGTTTTGAACGAACTCAAAAACTCTCGGTTTTATGATAAATTGACCACTATCGAGGATCGCCAAATAATGCTCAAAGTAGAAAAATCATTAGAAAAACTTCTGATAACTTCACCAAGAATGAAAGAGATCATTTAACAAAACATGAAGTTAAAAGTTAAATGCAGTAACCTCTACGGACAATCCAAAATTCACTAGGCTAAGGAAATTCAATACCATGTGAAGAGGTATATTTTAACTTGCTTCACGCAAATAACTTGAAAATGCGGTCAATCATCGCTAGACTAGCATAAAGTACACAGACACTAAGTAATTTGTCAGACCTCCCTCACATTAGTTCCTGGTTGCATTAGAGTAGATCTGGACTTTCTAAATTAAATTCTTGAAAATGTGATTCGTAGTATAATCTTCGTCAGTTTAAATGCCAACATCCCACATGCTTAATTAAGACTTAAAGTTGTCAACTACTGGAGTGATCAACATCCAGATATATTGAATACCAACATCCCACATGCTTAATTAAGACTTGAAGCTGTCGAGTACTGGAGTGATAAACATTGGGATATATTAAATGCACAATTTTCTAAAACAAATTATACTGGAAGGAGTTAAATTCGTTCTTGAAATCAACCACTTCCATTTTGACAATAAATTTTATCTACAGATTAAAGAAATGACTAAGGGAACAAAGGCAGTCTTCTGGACCAAGAGTAAAGAGAATTTAGATAAATTGCATTATTTCCTAAATACCATACAGTTGTGTTTAATTCAATACAATTTACAATGGAGAAAGTCACGAGGAACTCCGATTTCTACATTTGCATCTAAAGGTTTGGTTTTTCATCTACAGCTAATGAAGTCCCAACACGAGTGAAAAATCCTCGACAGGACGTAAAACACATTCAGATTACATGTATTATGATATATATCAAAACGCTGCATAAATAACTTTACAAACTGGCATGTTACCTCATCCATTAATAAAGTTTATCAATGAAAATACCTAACTTTCCTCGTCTTCAACTTGTACATTTATCCTTAGAATTAGTCACAAGACAATTAGGGTTTTGTTCCAAATAAAAAATTGCTGGATTAGTTTATAGCGAAAGTAAACCTAGTCAGTCAGGTGTAAAATGGAAATAAAATATATACTTACATACTGCTATTCTCATTTTCCTATAAAGAACAATTACATTATAAATATGTATATAATGATGTCTTAGATGCTTCATACTCATTGTTAGGTTGTTCTTTACACATTGACTACGGATTACTTCGTTTACCTGATCAAGATAAAGAGAGGTTGTGACCAGTCAACAAGGGGTGCTTACTCCTCCCAGGCACCTGATCCACGATCTGGTATGTCTAGCGGTCCATTTTTACCCAACTTCCAACTTTGTATTCTCTGTAGGAGTTACTGTTTGTTATCGTGACCTTTTCATGAGATTGATCACTGTTCGTTATCGTGACCTTTTCATGAGATTGATCACTGTTCGTTATCGTAACCTTTTCATGAGATTGATCACTGTTCGTTATCGTAACCTTTTCATGAGATTGATCACTGTTCGTTATCGTAACCTTTTCATGAGATTAATCACTGTTCGTTATCGTAACCTTTTCATGAGATTGATCACTGTTTGTTATCGTAACCTTTTCATGAGATTAATCACTGTTTGTTATCGTAACCTTTTCATGAGATTAATCACTGTTTGTTATCGTAACCTTTTCATGAGATTGATCACTGTTCGTTATCGTAACCTTTTCATGAGATTGATCACTGTTCGTTATCGTAACCTTTTCATGAGATTGATCACTGTTCGTTATCGTAACCTTTTCATGAGATTGATCACTGTTCGTTATCGTAACCTTTTCATGAGATTGATCACTGTTCGTTATCGTCACTTTCGTTATTGTTCAATTCATCGCGTTTAAAACATCTGATATTATTCAGTATCTTTTCCGTCTTTTAGTTTACACTCTGCAATTGACACGGAAACATCTTCACCACAGTAACGATGAATAAGCGATTTACTGTCGTGTACAGTAATACAAGCTTATACCAAATTCATGCTTATTTCGTAGTAATATTTATTCCTCTATGAAAGGAAAACAACGAAAGCATAATAAAAAAAAAAACATAATTTTTTTTAATGGTCTGTTTTTAACTGGCTCTGAAGGTTCTCTACCAGATCTACTGTATTTGTAATTTTAATTCAGTTTTCTCCCTCAGAAAAATGAGGGATATACACTATAATAATCAAAACGGCAATTGAAATCATAACATTCCAAATACCGTCTAATATTTAGTAGAATCTGTGCTAATACATAATAATTCAATTCATTCATTGTTTTACCCCCAACTCTCACTATAGACCAATTATTCATTCATTTTCCGATGAATGTTTGATATCCAACCTTCTTTCCACACATGGGCACCACTAACTCAAATGTTATACTTCATATATCATATGTTATCGAGTAATATATATATATATATATATATATATATATATATATATATATATATCGTACACAAAACAAAACAGATGAATGAGTAGTGTATAAAATTTGCATAAGCCTTAGTAGTTTTTTTTAAAATAATTTTTTGGTCAAAAACTGAACAAATTTGACATTTTAACAAATTAATTATAATGATTATTTTATAATTTTATTTATTGAGTAAATTTGTTTAATTTATTTTCTTAAATATTCTAATTAAAGCCAAATGTAATCTAGATAATGAAATTTATATCAAGAACGATAACTCCAAAAACAAAGAAGGATAACTCTAAAAAAAAATGGCAAATGCGCAATAAATGAAATATACATTAAACGTCTGCTAATAAAAATTAATCGTTTGCTCAATGGAATCGGATGATCTACACGGACATTTTAAAGTAAAGCTGGATATGGAAGAAAACGTGAAAAATTCAGATTTTCTACAAAATATTGAGGACGAATTCTTTAATGAAGAGATGATTGACCCCTTTTCCGCAACCAACGATGCTGATGCGTCCGAAAATTTCGAAAAATTAATTGCTAAAATGAAAAGAACACTTGATGAGGCAAATTCTGGGAACACTTCGATAAAAAGGTTCAAAACAGCTACCGAGGAGGATATTAAAATGTTTCGGGACAGCCGGCAAACAGATTCAACAAAACGTAACACAAAATGGGGTGTTAAAATCATACAAGGTACGTAATTTATTATTTTTAAATTTATAAATACAATGATCCCTTCAGCTTGAACATTGTTAAAATTTATATTTTGTGTATTTTAAATAATCAAATATATCATATCGGTTTTAAAGAAACTTTACTTAAAATATTTTTTAAAAAAATAGCAAAGTGGAAGTGGGGGGGGGGGGGGGGGGTCTTAACAAAATAGAATTTTGAAAATAAAGAATTTTTTGTAAAAAAAAAAAAAATGCTCAGTTAACTAATTTTTTTAAAAGTTAAAATCAAATGAATTTTATTTATTTTATTTTTTAGAATGGAATTCAGAAACGTTTGGTGTTGAAATTGATTATTTCACAATTGATGCTGCCGACCTCAACTCCAAATTATGCAAATATTATGCTGAAGCTCGTCCAAAAATTGCAAGTATAACAACAGAGAATACCGAATATCACTAGAATACCATCGAGCAGCGATTAACAAACATCTTGCAGATTTGGAGAGAGATATGAACATTGTGAAAAATAAAGAATTTAAAAGTGCAAACGACACTTTAGATGGCAAACTGAAACATAATGTGAAATGTGCAATCTCTAAACCAACGAAACATAAGGATGTCATTACCCCTGAAGATCTGATCAAAATCAACGAGTATCTATACTCTGCCGAAAATCCAATAATCCTGCGGTATCGCGTTTGGATTTCATAAAGTTCGCAATGCGGTTTTTAGATTCATTTCTCGATGAACAAAAAAAAATATAGAGTCAATCCTATATTGAAAAATTTCTCTAAAACGAAACACCAAATCCTGTTATCCGGGGCAGATTCTAATAATGTATACTCACTGGCCGTTCGAGATTTTAACAGTCAACGAGAACACGACGTCTAGATCTCCTGTCTTGGCGAACAAGTTCCCAAAGGTATGACCAATATATGATAGTAAACACCAAAGGTTATATTATCAGTCTGATCAAGTGATAGCCTGGTTAAACTTTCTATGTTTGTATAACATAGTGCACACTGTCTTATACGTATCGCTCAAGGACGCTAACAGACGCATAGTGCACATTGTTATATCCCTATAAAACAGTTCCTATATAACGCCTTACCAAAAAAGTCCAACATTCCGACTGCTCTGGCGACTGTTGGACCGGGAACTGTTAAAAAAGACTGTTGACCGATGACGTCATATGGCGCTAACTCGAGTTATCTTTTCGTGCCGTTTGGATAAAAAGAAATGGCGAATGCACATTTTGCGACAGCAACGGAAGATGAAATTCATTTAATTCTTCAAGGTAGGGACAGCAAGAACATAGAAAAATTAATTTGTTCATTTTCTAGAATCAATTGTATAAGATGAAGTTTACTTATTTTTATTTTATTCGTGTTAAAGCTATACGCAAGTCACATGATTCTTGGGTCTGCCGATTAGTTTACGTAGGATAATGGCGAGGTTCACTGATTTGACTGGTGATGAAATACAGAATTTAGTTGATGAAAAGCAGAGCAGATGCATGAAAAATATAATTATCAACTAGGATGTTAGGTATATTTTCTTTTAAACTAGTGGCATCGGTGATAAATGTACGCAATCACACTGTCCCGTTTTAAGTCAACAAACCAGACCGTACACCTAGTAAAAACAACCTTAAAAATGAGGGTGTATAACAAAACAGTTATTAACTGGGTCCTCGGACAACAGCTGTTTTGTTTGACCCTCGAACGGATCGGTTGCCCTCAGCCTACGGCTTCGGGCAACAGACCTTGTCAAACAAAACAGCAGTTGTCCTCGAACCCAGTCCTTACATTCTAATATTCGATGTTCATGAGTGATCGGCAATTTTCCTTGAATTTTCACAGTTGATAAACCTGACATTTGCACTTTATAAATTGAATTTCTGATATAAAAAGAAACTTTACTTTCCCTCTTACGCACATGTTCTATTTTCATTTTTGTCTTGCTATGACGATTGATCCTTTCACTCTGGTGAACGCACGGTGAACGGTCTGTGAAAGCAAAACTGTAAACGGAGAGCGGAACCCACGGAGTGCGCACGATGAACGCAGAGAGTGCACGTGGAAATGGTAAAGTAGAACATTTCACGGACTGTACATTTACGCGGTAAAAACACTTTAATTGTATTTGACTCTACAGACAGTATTTGTCCTTATACATTGTCATACTGTACACACGCTGTATACAGGGCTATTTCTTATACATTGTCATACTGTACACACGCTGTATACAGGGCTATTTCGTCCCGTGTTATTTTTGTCCCGTGTTATTTTCGCTTTCCTACACTTGCAGACAGTTTCGCCGCGTTTTAAATTCGCCCGGACATACTTGTGTTAAAAGGAGAATATGTGAAAAAACAGTTTTACCCACTCTCAGATTTGCTCAGTCACAACAAGGGCGAAAGGGAAAAAATAAAACGAGGCGAATAGTTACCTATATACAGTAATATAGTACATGGAATTGTCATCGGCGTGTCCCCAGCGATACTTGTGATCCTAATTCATTGTAGTACGGTAAATTAGAAATACCTGTAGACATATTGAATTATTTTTTATGACATTACCCTCGCGCTAAACGCCTAATGACATTTTACTATAAAAGGGAATGTATGAGGATATATACACGATATGTCTATTCATTTAGTGCGGATACTATAACACCAGACGTAAGCAATATATTGTGACGTCATATTTACCTTCGGTGTTGCTTTTCTTTCAAACCAACGAATTATAGAAACAGCCATCAATCCTGTTTGCAATTTAAATGATAGTTGAAAATAAAGAAATTAACCAAAATATATAAATCCGTAAAAAGTAAGCGGTTTTTAACTTTAAAAACTCCCGAACTCATTCATCTATTTAGACGTACTGTGGTTTCTTTATTTAATGATTTTCTGCAAACTTTTACAATGATAATTATACCGTTCGTTTTGAACATATATAGTGTTCAGCTTACAAATTGCATATCAGAGTTTTGTATTTTTGGCAAATTTAAAACTCGAATAACTGTTGAAGCAAATAAGGTATTGTCACAGGGAATACACGTGTGTAATTGTTAGCAGCAAGCGTTCAAAAGTTGTGGTTAAGGTTTATGTTTGTGCGGGCAAACAGAAGAACAACTCTATCTATACCTCCGAATATTTTTTTTTTGAAAATTTCGCCTTCCTTATCGAACTTAAAATCTAGACTTTGTAACGTCATAACGACTCACAAATGCAAACATCGAGGATACAATGAATAGTAAATACCCGATTATGTGGTTCACTTCGAGCTGATCCGCACAGATCGAATATACCAATTACTGTAGAAGGTAAGGTATGTTATCCATCATAACATTTGATTAGATATGCAATTGTGAAGATAATGACCCATAACTCTTATGAATAATACAAAATTTAGAGTTGGGCAAACACGAACCCCTGGAAATACCAGAGGTGAGATCAAGTACAGGCATCCCCTATTGAAAATTTAGACAATATTTTCTGACGACCTAGTCATATGCATGGGGAAAAGTTGTTTTTTCAAAAAAGTATAATATTCCTTCTTTGCATTTCCATTGCAATAATTGGGCCCCTGTATACAGTTTCCAACCTGTATTTTTTCTGTATGACAAATATCAAGGGTTCCCAAGCGTTCGAAAAGTCTTTGATTTCACCTAAACCTATTTTCATATCCATGCATTGAAATTCGTTTTAATTATGGTCGGTTGGTCGTATATTATTGAACATTCCTTTCGAAAATCTTTTGTTCAAATGAAGATGTCTCCATTCCCGGTGGAGGTTGGAAATTTAAATCGATGGTCAGAGCTTTCAGCCTTTGAGCCGGGAGGGATCTTTGACTCGATCCACCTGCTGTGACACGGAAATTCGGGTTTCGCGATTTCATCTGAAGGACCTCCCAAATTTACTCACCTCTTAGGAGAGGAAAGGGGTACGTACTGAGGACTTATTCTAACCCGAATTCTCATGGGATCGCTATACGTATTAAATTAGATAAGTACCTTGTGCCCTCATATCAATAAAAGAAATCTTTACCTTTTTAAAGCAAGCTAGTATTTATACACAGTTCTAAAGTAACTCTTCTATCGCTAAAACTTCGCTATCAGAAGTGAATTTCTTTTGGTTATGAATAGTTCCCTTACAACGCTTTTCCAGGTCACAGCAGTCATTAACACGTTAAAACCGAGTCCGTTAACGTCCTTGAGTGATGTGTATAAGACAGTATGCGCTATGAGTCTGTTAACGTCCTTGAGCGATACGTATAAGACAGTGTACAGTTATTGTACCCACCCAAGCGTTCAACAGAACACTGAACGTACCTCCAGCACAGAAGAGCAGATATCTCAGAAGTTCCGTATTAGTAGACAATCTTTATTTCACATATATTGGATCTACCCATGTAGTAAGAAATTAAATGCTATGAATCTTAAGAAAAATGTAATGCATGTAGTAAACCGAGATGGCGCATCACTATTCATGATTTATGAAAACATCAAGAATTTTAAAACTATAGTATATATATTTTTTTTATTTCCATATATACATGTATCTGTACATGTGATACTGTGACAATACTCATAATGAATTATCTTTTGTATGTGCATGATTGCTACGTCCATTGATGTGAAATTTACGATCATTTCATGAGAAATACACATCCAGCACTTGCACAAAAATGAACAAACAGATGTATTCATACATATGTCCCCATATATTATAAAATAAGTACATTCCAAGGAAAAAATCCGAAATATTCCGAATGAATAGACCATTTTGCGTTCACCGTGTGTTCTGCGTGAGTTCACCGTTTGCTATGCTTGCGTTCAACGTTCGCTCACCGTGCGTCCACCGTTCAAGTTGGAAAGTAGAACGTTTCAGATACTGTATATTTCACGCATTACTGTGGAATTACTTTAATTCGTGGGGACCCATGTTCGTGGGTAAGCAAAATGTTGATGGTTTATGGGGAAGTAATTTCGTGGATGAGCGATACGATGTTCCTGGGAGAGATAGTTCTACTTGGTTCACAATAACTCAAAGACACGTAAATCCGTGGATAATAGTGACCCACGAAAGCCACGAACATAAATACTCCACGAATAATGATGATTCCACAGCATTACACCTGATAAGACTCTGATCGGACAAGTTGTTATACATAGAATTGTCAATCATAGATTTAAGGAAAATCATCCATTGTCATCAAGTGCTATTTCCCGGGTAGATGACATTGTCGAACATGCAAGTGTTTATGTATCAATTGAGACTGAACACTCAGAGATAATTAAAACTGTTATTTATAATTCCAGCGTCATTTTCCCCCATTTCTTTTTTCTGCGAGAACACCGTCGTTATACGTAAAACGTTTTGGTTAATCAGAGGTTCACCTTGTTATAGTTTATTAGTTGATCAGAGGTTGATCTTGTTGTAAGGTTGTGTTTTATTAGAGGTTGTTGTTGTTGCAATCTCGTAATTTACGAAAGGTTGCTATCCTTCTAATGTTTTGGTTTTTCAAAGGGAGAACACACACAATCAATGTAAATTTTAATAAAACTCCCAAGCATCCATAATTTCTATGCATATTTTTATGGTGAAAATCTTGTGAGTGTGGAAACCATTTTGTTAATGCAAAAATAAAACCAGTTTACTATTTTACAAATTGATTTGCTTCTTTGACAAATTATAATTGGTTCTGATACATTGCTAGATCCAGTAAGTGATCTACCAAGCCTCCATATTTGCTCCTCACGAAAATATTAACAGCTGTGAAGGAGAAACTTCAAATTTATTGTGCGACTACATTTGCCAGAAGTGGTGTTAATCAAATGTAAATTCTGAAAAATTCTAATGAACTTTTAGTAAACTTGAAATCGCAAAACTTTTCCCAAATCAATAACATTAAAACCTATGACTTTTTAACATTATACACGACCATTTCCCACAATAAACTAAAGACTAGACTTTTTGACAACATAGACAGTTGCTTCTTCAACAAAAATGGAAAAAGGAAATATTCATATCTAGTGATCAGTCAGCCAAAAACCTACTTTGTTAAAGACCACTCTGATTCCACGCACAAGTACTCTGAAGTTGGAATGAAAATATGCTACAGTTCCTCGTTGACAATATCATTGTGGTCATTAGTGATCAGGTCTTCCAACAGTCTGTTGGAATTCCCATGAACACGAATTGTGTTTCCTTGTTAGCTGACCTGTTTCTATATTCATATGAAGAATAATTTATTTAAAAACTTGTATGCGAGAAGAAATATCTTGCTGTTGCCTTCAATTCGAGATTTAGATGTATCAAAGACGTTGGGTCTATTAACAATGAAAGCTTTTATTCATATGCCGATTCGATATATCCCTGTAAGCTCAAAATAAAAGACACCATATTGTCATCCACGTTTGCTTCATACTTAGATATTTTATTGAAAGTAGATATTAACGGCAAACTGACAACTCAACTGTATGACAAATGGGATGGTTTCAGCTTCTTCATTGTTAACTTCCCATATTTGTGTAAGAATATTCCATTATCACCTGCATATGGTATATATATCCCCCATCTGATTCGATACGCAAGAGCTTGTTCTGCGAATAGCCAATTTTTGAATCGAGACAAGCTTCTGACAAACAAGTCATTAGTACAGGGATTTCAACAGTCTCGATTGAAGTCAGCATTTTGCAAATTTTATGGTCGTTATAACGATCTAGTTCGTCAATAAAATCTATCAATGGGTCAAATGCTGTTTGACGTGTTTCATATGGATTGTTAAGCCGTTCTTGGCATACTGATTTTGACTACGGATAACTCCGTTTACCTGATCAGGATATAGGGCTTACGGCGGGTGTGACCGGTCGGCAGGGGATGCTTACACCCTGGTGCATCCAGGGGTCCGTGTTTGCCCAACTTTATATTTTGTATTGCTTATAGAAGTTATGCAATTAATCACTGTTCGTTATCTTCACCTATAATATGTTCTTTTATACTTTAATATATGACTTATTCATTTCAGGGACATGTGTAGTTTTTAAAACACAAGTATAATAATCTAAGTATTTTCTTGAATGTCCTTTCGCTGTACATTGTTGGAAAATTGTTTCATTAGAAATATTTGTAAAACAAAAACTCAACATGCAAGGTGAAGATAACGGACAGTGATCAATCTCATAACTCCTATAAGCAATACAAAATAGATAATTGCACAAACACAGACCCCTGGACACACCAGAGGTGGGATTAGGTGCCTAGGAGGAGTAAGCACCCCCTGTTGACCGGTCACACCCGTCGTGAGCCCTATACCCTGATCAGGTAAACGGAGTTAACCGCAGTCAATATCATTGTGCCAAGAACGGCTTAACAATCGGTATGAAACACGTCAGACAGCATTTGACCCAATGCGAGGTTGTATTGGCGAACTAGATCGTTATAACGACCATAGAATTTGCGAAATGCTGACTTCAATCGAGACTGTTGAAACCCCTGTACCATCAACTTGTTTGTCAGTAGCTTACCTCGATTTAAAAACTGACTATACGCAGAACAAAGTCTTGCATATCGAATCAGTTGAGATATATAAACACCATATAGAGGTGATAATGATTTCATTGTTGGCACGGTCCGTTGCTATAGAAACAAGATGCATCGTTCCCGTAATATTTGCTTTTTGAACATTTACTATCACTGAACCCAAAAGTGTGAGACTTTACTTCACATTTGTGATTTTGCACTTTCACATTTTTTAAAGATAATTTTCAATGGCTACTGACAGCTTCGCTTAAATACCTTATATCTAAATGCTATGGGATATTTCACCTGTACCGAAGTGATTTATTTGAAGCCCATTATATTTTTATGATCATGTGATAAAAGGGAGTTATTTCTGGTATATAATATATTCATAATTTCGTGTAACTGACAAACACTTATGTAACGACATGGGTTTTGGAGACATGACAAATGATTTCTGAAGTGCCATCTTTACAAACTTCACAGTAGTTCCGGAAAATAATTATTACGGAAGTTTAGAATGTATAAATATTGAGCTATTTGACTGTTAAGATGACACAACCCTGGAATGGAAAATTTCATTTATAGTTTTGCAGAACACCTTTGCAATTTACGTACAAAAATTGCAAATGTATGAAACTATGATATTTTTAAGGACAATGAAAAGATGAAATACAAATACTTCCTTCAAGAGAAATCCATTTAGTATATACATGTATACATATAAGTGATACTGCAAACTATCATTTCAGAGACAAATCACTATAAACTACCTGATTGTGTGCACTTTTTTTACTGAAGATTTGTCTCTCTTTGCATACAGTCAATATTTTGTTTTGCTATATTCTAATTCTGGAAGAGTAATTTATATGTATTACCGTGTAGATCGCTAAGTTCCCCCGCTAGGTACCTTTAAGGGATTTGTGCAGTTTTCACAGCTCTCCGAGGTACTGCATTGTACTTGCTGGTTTCATCTATCATTTCTATGTCTTAATTGTGGCCTAATACTGTGTAAGTGTATTTCTTGTAGACATAAACAATAATATTTTGGAGTTCTTTACTTACGCTTACACGCCCATTTCGTATGCTGAAATACCTCAATGTTAACAACTCTTCTATGTACGTTAGTAACCAAATGTTTTTCGTATATGTAGAAGTGATGTAAATTGTACACCCATTCTAAGCAGTATTCTATATGCATTATGTATTTTACATTTGAAGTCTGAATTCGCAGGTCGCCAGTCTTGAATTGTATTAAATGGGTGTTACTTTAAATTAAATTATTAAAACTTTTCTGAGACAAAATTGTCAACATCGTCAAAAGGGAAATCTCCAAAAGGGAGAAATTAATATGTTGCAGTTAAGTAAGATATATTATATTCTCGCAATGAATTCAAGTTTCCATGCTCCTTGGCTGTGGCCACCACTTTAAAGTCTTGTCTGGAATGTTGATATTAACAAGGTCCATCCGTCAAGTCTCAGCTTCCTTTTCTATACTCTCTCTCTCTCTCTTTCTCTCTCTCTCTCTCTCTCTCTCTCTCTCTCTCTATCTCTCTTTCTTTCACTCTCTCTCTCTCTCTCTCTCTCTCTCTCTCTCTCTCTCTCTCTCTCTCAAAAAGTCTTCCAAATCAACGACATCTATTGGCAAGGAAGTAGAGACATTTTCTATAGTCATCTGGCCCAGAAAATAGATGATTTCAGTAGGAGTTCCAAAATCTGACATTCAAATAAGGAATACATAAGCAAATCCAAACTACATTTAATTTGATCCCAAATTGCTTTGTGTTGTATGACAGGAGCGTGAAGTTGGCATAAATGTGACGCATAAATCGTATTGCGGAATTTTATCGCGAACTGCGCGCCGTAATTGATTGAGAGTTATTTATAGAGTTCTGTCCTTGCGAATCATTTTCTTTGAGATGAAAAAATATGCCAAATAATGTATTTAAGTTCAGACACAATTTAATATTAGTATTTTGTGTTTAGAACAATAGTCCAGGTAATTAAGAAATTTATAAATTATGTTTGATTACTTGGAATATTAAAACCAGTTTGTCGGCTTATTTATAACTCACTCACAATGTGTGCACGCTCTTCATTCTGACGCCGCCGTTCACACAGTTCACAGGGTTTTCGAATAGAGATCGGTGTAACACATTTTAAATATTGAATACCTCTTTGTTCCGGTGAGTCGGGTTTAATTAGGTGTGGCACTGCCATTGCCAATTTGTATATATAATAAAAATAGTGACATTGAACCAAAATCTTTGTCATATAAAATTGCCAAAAAATGCAAAAATCAGTGAAAATGTTCATAAATTCAGGGGGTTTTCCTATCAGAAAACATACAGCCCATGCGTCGAGCAAATATATATTCAAACACATTTTTCATCTTCTCTTAATACACATTATATATTAATTTCATTTTGCTCGACGGATGGGCACACCTTTTCCTAAGCAATAATCTGGATGGAATTTAACAGTTATCAAGCTCTTTTTTAAAAAAGGCGGGAAGAACTCTTATTCATGACGTAATAATGCTATAAAATAAGAAATAACTTTGATTTGAGATTGTATACTTGGCATGTATCTAACTTATTCAAAACACAGATCAAGCTTGATTCAAGACACATTTAAATCGGAGACTTTTTGGGGGCCTTTTTATGTACACAATCGTACCTTGTTCTTTATGAATTATTCAAAACAAATAGTATTAAAAACAATAACCCTGGGTAGAGATTGAAAATGTTCTCATGCAATTGCGTTTCTGTCGAAATACCGACGCAGTATCATACATTTCTTTAAAGCATTTAGAATATTCTTGTGCTACAATAGCAAGCAAATTCTTTGAAAGGCGTAATGTAGCGTATAATATCCGCGTGGATTGGAAGAGATCACTTGGTTAGGACGTTTGTAAACAATCATCTGGTGTTGCTAAACATGCATATGGAATACTGTAAGCATATTGGATGTTATGGGGGTTATCGGCATTTTGTAAAATCAAAAGGCTTATTATACGATGTACTAGGGCAGTATCAATTTCATTAAAACGGGTAGTCACCCCTATGTTCCGCCGTTGCATATACGTGGGAAAACGTAATTATACTCAAACTGCCCTTTCAAAACAGGAATTTCTTCAAAACCATGCGTCAGTTTTACACACATTTAATATCCCAGCCAATGGATCGAATGAATATGAGGTACCGTATCTATACTGGAATCCTAAACTACATAAAAACCCTTACACCGATACATTGTTGGATCCAGTAAGAGCGCCACTATTACCCTGTCTCTGCTCCTCACGAAAATATTAACAGTTGTGAAGGAGAAACTTCAAACTTGATGTGCGACTACATATGACAGAAGTGGTGTTAATAAAATGTGGATTCTAAAAAAAATCTAAAGAACTTTTAGTAAACTTGAAATAGCCAAACCTTTCCCAAATCAATAACATCAAACCCTATTACTTTTCAACACTATACACAACCGTTCCTCACGATAAATCAAAGACTAGACTTTTTGACATCATAGACAGTTCCTTCTTCAACCAAAATGGAAAAAGGAAATATTCATATCTCGTAATCAATCACCCAAAAACTTCCTTTGTTAAACACTCTTATTCCACGCACATGTACTCTGAAGTTGAAATAAAAAATATACTACAGTTCCTCATCGACAATATCTTCCTGGTCTTTGGTGATCAGGTCATCGAACAGTCGGTTGAAATTCCCATGGGCACGAATTGTGCTCCTTTGCTAGCTGACCTGTTTCTATGTTCATATGAAGCAGAATGTATTCAAAAAACTTATACCCGAGAATAAGAAATATCTTGCTGTGGCCTTTAATTTGATTTAGATATATCGACGACGTTTTGTATTTCAACAATAACTTTCATTCATACGTCGATTAGTTATATCCCTGTGGGCACGAAATAAAAGATACGACCAAGTCGTCCACTTCTGCTTCATACTTAGATATTTTATTGAAAGTAGATATTAATAGTAAACTGACAACTCAACTGTATGACAAACTGGATGATTTCAGCTTCTCCATCGTCAACTTCCCATATTTATGTAGCAATATTCCATTATCACCTGCATATGGTGTTTACATCTCTCATCTGATTCGATACGCAAGAGCTTGTTCGGTGTATTTTTAGTTTTTAAACTGAAGCAAGCTACTGACAAAACGGTCGACAGGGGATGCTTACTCCTCCTAGACACCTGATCCCACCTCTGGTGTGTCCAGAGGTCAGTGTTTGCCCAACTATCTACTTTGTATTGCTTATAGGAGTTATGAGATTGATCACTGTTCGTTATCTTCACCTTTCATTGATAAGAAAATGAAGACAGTGATGAGGCCTGTGGCCGTTGATGTGTATTAAACTTTTGTTCGAAGTGTGATCTGGTATAGCAATTTTACTGGCATTATGCTATAATACTACACAAACACCTTTAGGCCCTAACTTTTAATTTAGAGATAGCGTTATGTGATAATCAAATTCGATACATAATTATCGTACAAAACCAGCATAAAATTTAGATAATTTTGCTTTGTTTCAGTAAATTGAGAAGTTTTATATGAAAATTAAAGAAAAGCATAATAATTTTTTTGGTATCATTTGATAAGCATTCAAAATTATTTAGATCCAAGGTGAAGATAACGAACAGTGATCAATCTAATAACTCCTATAAGTAATACAAAATAGATAGTTGAGCAAACACGGACCCCTGGACACACCAGAGGTGGGATCAGGTGCCTAGGAGGAGTAAGCATCCCCTGTTGACCGGTCACACCCGTCGTGAGCCCTATATCCTGATCAGGTAAACGGAGTTATCCGCAGTGGAAATAAGTGTACCAAGAACGGCTTAACAATCGGTATGAAACACGTCAGACAGCATTTGACCCAATGCGAGGTTGTACTGACGAAGTAAATCGTTATAAAGACCCTGTTGACAGGTCACACCCGCCGTGAGCCCTATATCCTGATCAGGTAAACGGAGTTATCCGCAGTCAAAATCAGTGTGCCAAGAACGGCTTTACCTTCTTTTATTATCAAGTTCCCCATTTTCATCCTCACCTACAGTGTCAGGGGCCCCTGGATCGGACACATCTATAGCACAATAATTATGAAATCATATGCATGTGTTTATTGTTATTTAAGAAAATAATCTTATATAGTACATTATTGTGTATAATTAGAGACAGGGGAAAATATTGGCTGCAATAATATTATCAAATTTAAAAAAAATATATTTCAATGTTTTATATCAGCAAAAAGTAAAAGAAACAACAACAATGGTTTACCCTTGTGTTAGACACAGGACACAGTACACCTCGAGTGCTGGGTCTCTGTGACACCTCGAGTGCTGGGTCTCTGTGACACCTCGAGTGCTGGGTCTCTGTGACACCTCGAGTGCTGGGTTTCTGTGACACCTCGAGTGCTGGGTTTCTGTGACACCTCGAGTGCTGGGTCTCTGTGACACCTCGAGTGCTGGGTTTCTGTGACACCTCGAGTGCTGGGTTTCTGTGACACCTCGAGTGCTGGGTAAAATGATTTGACATATATAGATATTCATAATGTACATTGGATGAGAAAAGGGACTAAATCTTTACCTAGGGCGCCATGGGTTGGATACATTTATATAATACAAGTTCTAGTCATAATTAAGAAAGTGTTTGGGAAAAGGAAATCTATTTTCACACTAGCAGATTAAAAATTATTAACAGTTTAAAAATTACAAGATGTATTATGTAAAAATGCAAGGTGATGATAGCAAACAGTGATCAATCTCATAACTCCTACAAGCAATACAAAATAGATAGTTGGGCAAACACGGACCCCTGGAATTAATTAATTAAGTGGAATTAATTCCATTTATCATTTCTTTAGAATGTGAGATATATTGAGATAATACACTTAAATCTGATTTAGATAATGAGGTATACTTTTAAGATTTCATCAGGCGAATGAAAATACTTTAGGAATCATTTGACAATATTGGAATGCTATGAGGCAAATATGTCAGAATTTATCAAAAGATTTAGATGTTTCTCGAATTATTTGAGAAAAATTTTGAGATTGTCGAGAAATACAATTACATTTGATCGAGATGGAATGAAACTTCTAACATTTTATCAGACGAATGACTATTCTTTTAGGTTTATGATTTTTAATGTTTCTCTGAGTGGTATTGTGTTGTAGCATTGTGTTGAGGGAACATCAAATATTCTTCTTGGATATTATTTAATACAAAGGTGCACTTTTCACATATCAAAACGATTTTGTAATTTATTGCAGCAAACGTTTTATGCATCATATACATGAAAGGTGAAGATAACGAACAGTGATCAATTTTATAACTCCTATAAGCAATACCCGTATCAGTACTTCGCGGAAGTTACGTCCCTTGTTCGCCATCTCCCGGTTAAATAACGTATTTCACAACGTTGGCCTTTGTAATTTTCCTATCTGTAGCTTTGACATCTGTTACTTTTCCATCAATTGCAGTCAACTACAATAATTCCCCAGATTGGGGCAACTCATTAACTTGTATGAAAACTTGATAATTAGCTAAACTTCAAAGTAATAACGTCTTCCATTTGGTAAGATAAAGAAGGAAAACTTCCTTTTCACCGATCAACCTTTGGCTGACCCCACAAAGGGACATAACTCGCGGCGAAGTGTTGATACGTGTATACAAAATAGATAGTTGGGCAAACACGGAGCCCTTGACGCACTAAAGGTGAGATCAGGTGCCCTAGAGGAGTAACCATCCTCTGTCGACCAGTCACACCGGATATATCACTGCTAAATGCTGTATTTCATTAATGTAACAGTCCCGCTACGTTATAAATCATTTTTTACAATAAGGATCGAAATAAATTGAACAATAAAATGGATTGCTATAAAGCATTTTCATTTTTTTCGATTTCATGAAAAATATTTTATAATGTAATCTCTCATCTTAAATACTAGTAAAACATGCATTTATAATATTTTAGAAAAGTGTTCCAAACTTTCAATGTTTTATTTTTTCGTTTACTTTGCAACTGAAGCAAATTATTCAACATGCTATCCTAAATTCTATATCCATACAGCATTATTACAAGCCAAGCCTAGCGATTCTTAATACTTTTAGTACTTTGATTTTTTACATGGGAAGTTCCGGTTTTCTGTGCTGATAATGATTATATATTATATTATATATGGGTTTTTTTTTCATGATCTAGAGAGTTCTGTTTTCCGATAATAAAGCTCTGATGAAAAGGTGAATAATAAGGAAAGTGGTCATAATCATATCTACTACACAGATGCATTGTATATATTACAGGGGATGCTTACTCCTCCTAGGCACCTGATCCCACCTCTGGTGTGTCCAGGGGTCCGTGTTTGCCCAACTATATATTTTGTATTGCTTGTAGGAGTTATGAGATTGATCACTGTTCGTTATCTTCACCTTGCATTACCATGAGAAATTTGCATCAAACAGAAAGGGTTTTGAAGGATTACTTCAAAATCTTTCTTGTAGAAACAAATAGATTTTATTGGTGAAGTAATTTGGGTTTCTGGATATTTCATCTGATACGTGCTGTTGTAGTTGTATGGATAAGGAAACTTTATTTGAATTATCTTTCTTGACAAAAATACGTACCTAGAATTGCTAATTGTTGGAGATATATCTCATGGCAGGTGATATCGATCTACAGGGGATGTTTGCTCCTCCTAGTCACCTGATCCCACACCAGTTATATCCAATGGGTCCCTGTTTACCCAATTCTCAATTAATTTGCTTCTAGGAGTTACCAGATTGATCACTGTTCGTTATATTTACAGTTCATGAGATTGCTAAGATTGACAATTGGTCATTATATTCACTTTTCACTGATTAAGTTCAATTTTGAGATGGTTCACATGACACGTGTTTTGTATTAACCCCTTCTCTACCGTACCGGTCAATTTGACCGGTGGCGCGTAAAAACAGGGCAACGCAAAAGGAGTGTCTCTAAATCTTTGAAACTACGGTCATAAGATATATGATCTATATATCATATTTTTGGAAATTTCCTCTATTTTTTGACTATGTAAAAATCAATAAAGTAAGTAAAGCCATTGAATTAAAAAAAGCATTTGAAGTGTAGGGTGCCTTCGTCTAAATATGACGCAACGCTTTTTCGCAAGGCATTTTCCCACTCGATATGATTTTTTTTATCTTCCTTGTGAATTCAATATTTTTTATATTTTTGAAAAGCATATATTCCCTGCTTTTAGAAGATATAAAAATTATTTTTAATGCCTGGTAAAGTTATAAGAAAATAGCAATTTTTTGCACATGATCGTTTTCTTACCATTTTATTTCTCAATGTTTAAACATATCGGCGTTTTACCTATATTTATATATGGAAATAGGGAAAAGTAAATACAGCCTGTAAAAGTAGAGGAAATTTCCATTTTGATGGTCCCTTATTCGTGTTATAATTCTCGGTAGTATTTATATTACGATAAAATGAAACTGGGACATGCTGAGCGGTTTTCTTTAAAATTAGCGACAAAACGTCGTCGCTAAAAGCGATCGACGCGCGTCGCACAATAAAGTGGTGAAAACTATAAAATTAGTATTGTCCTCTTTTAGTAAATTCAGTACCTTTTGATACACTAAAACAATATACATATATGTATGAAATAATCAGCCAGGTATTCTCTGCTTTTTTTTTAAAGCACAAAACGAATATTGGTATAGAACAGTTACACAACCTACATGCAACTTCATTAAACACCTATTGAGAATGTTACATCGGCAGAGTAGATTTAAAAAAAAAAGGATAAATAAAATACTTCAATTTCAGATATAAACGTTATATGTGTTCGGAATAGGAATAATTTCCCCCTGCCAAACAAATAAATCTAAAAATAAGTTCGCATATAGCCTATAGGCCTATAGTTTTATTTTTCCGTGATCGGGGTCGCGGGCCCCGCGTGGTTTTCTGAAAGTGTGCACGGGGAACACACGTGTTTCCGTTTCAACTGTTACAGCGAAGGCTTGTATTTTACATCTTTAAAACGACCTGATGTCAAAAGAAGATGCCCTGGAATTTCTGTTGCAGGATGACCCATACGATCATGCATTCAGTATAAACATGTACATGTAAGTTGATGTAGCCACATAGGCCGACTGGAAAAACAATTTCAGTATTGTTATGTTATGAAAAATTCGCGATTTGATGCCATAATTTGTCGTTTCATGAAAGAAAACGTTTATAATTTATGATGTCTAAACCAAGTGAATAACACCCAATTGTTTATTAAGAGCTAACATCATTTAATCTGTCATGGTTCGGCATTAATCCGTCTGATTAACACCCCCCTTTTCCCAGATTTGTCTCCTTACCTGACGCGCGAGTGTAAGAAGTGGGTGGATTTAGTGTACAATGAGAAGGGGGATGGTGTGGTTTTAACCAGACTGGGCATTCATGGCCGCTGGTGAGAGGGTTATTTTCCAGGATTTTTCCATGTTTATTAAAATTTATCTTTCTATGAATTGTAATGATAGAATTTATTATCATAATTTGAATTATTTTCTTCATATTGTAACAGAAATATAAACGAAATGTGTTTGGGCCGAAATGGGGGGTGGGGGTACGTAACACCAAAGTCTGATTATGACAGGCTAATGAAAAATCATATAGATTTCTCTTTTATCCAAATGCATGTATTTTATATACACTGAGTAGCGTATGACCATAAATTACATGTGATCCATACATGCTGGTACTGGTATGCTATGAGCTGTGATCTTGCCTAGATTTTCTCTAATTTCGACTAAATCCACACACCATCAGAGTACCATGCAAGGGGATTTAGACACTGTGTACCATGAAGAACCAATTCAATTCTACTTTTATATCTGGGTTCACATACTTTCCCTCAGAGTTGCAGTATTTTCGCTGGACCCTGTAGGTTTTAACCTGAATTTCTTCAGTACCCCCCTCCCCCCAATGTATATGCTAGGCATAATGCTGACACCTACATCATGTATACTTTTTTTTTCATTACGCACTCTGCTACACTTGCGATGTATAATAAAATATTCCATTCATATCTAACACATGTATGTACGCAATCCCCAACCAAATGTCACTTCAAATACAGGACATCTCTATCTTTAAATAAATTTGAAATGTACTTAAGTGCGAAACTGTCCCTTGCTACCATGAAACTTATATTTTGCTTTAAAACATAAACCAACAATTCATAATTGTAATTTCTTTTCATCTTTAAAAAGGGTATTGACATCCCAATATTTAGTGGGAAGTTCCCAGGTATCGTCCGCTAGTGACAGTCTGCTGGTAAGTCCAGGCATGCGATGGAAGGATGCTGATGTGAAGGACACAGGGACACCTGATCCACGAACTGTGGCATTTCATTCAGAGTGACAACCTGACATTCATTTAGTATGACTCTTTGAGGTTAAATATAGGGTTAAATCTGTATACATTTGGTTAACAATAAATAATAATAAATAAATCCAGATAATACATTTACAAATGGAATCATGATACACTGAAATGCGTGTTTTACTGGTTTTTTTTACTCCATTACTAGGTATCACGTACATACAAAAAGAAACAAAATTTGGAAAATTATTATTCTGTTTCTAATCATAAGGTATGACAAGTTTTCTAAATGCTGACAAAAAGGTATGGTGGCCAATACTGATTTTATTTGCAATTTCCTTTCAGATACGGGAACCGATTATTCAGAGAACTGCAGATTTTAGGAAGCTGTTTTTGACAGAAGATTTGTTTTTCTCCATCTGTATTGCCACCAACCATTATGCTGAGATGGTCATATTAAGAGGGTAGGATTGTCATTATACTTCCCAATTCCTCTCACTGAAGAGGAATTGTACAGGTATTACTAGTTTTAAAGTACCGATATTGTGACAGTGATTTCCAGTTTAATACGAATAATAAAATGCATAATAAAAAGATTATCTTTACCAAAATTAATCTTGCTGTGCGTCTAACACATTTATTAGATGTGTACTACAATTACCTCTGATAAAATTTCATAAGTAATTAATGCATACTTGTAATTTTCAGAGGGCCTTGACTATAGAAAACATTTACAGAGCCAATTGAGCATTCAAAAGCTCTGACAATACATTAGTATTTAGGGCTAAGTATTAAGAAATTATTTTTTTCCAGATTTTTGTGCATTATCTTATACATGTTTGCTGTGAAGTTCCAGTCGATAGACAGATATTGGTCAATACATGCCCCTATCGGAGCAATCCAGTACAGTGTATCAGGAATAATGTCTAGAAATAAGTTTTAAGAGGTTGAATATAAGAACATTTTGTTAAACATGATGCAAGTACATTTAAATCTAGTGATTGAAAGTTAGTACTTGAACATTCGTATACGTTGAACTTACAGAGGAAAAACGGGTAGTACTTTTTGATAACATTTGATAAGGTGCTGTAACTCATGTTGCTTAGCAACCAAATATATTTGAATGCAAAAAAATTAATTATTTTAGTTTAACAATAAAGATCTTTGTTTTAATGTTGCAATATTTATTCTATTTAGTGGAACATAATGGCAAAACGTCATATTATTAGAAAATGATGGATATGTACAATGTATATAAAGTACAAAGTTTCCATTTTATGACCTTTGACCTTAATTCTCTTCATCATATTTTTTGTTAAAAACCTTTTAAAATGATTATGATTTATTTAAGGATTATATTTTTAAAATAATGTGACATTTACTAATCATCATTCAATGTAATTGTGTTTAAAGTGTGTCAAATGTATGTAGAAAGGCAAATTATGGTCAAAATTGTACTACGAGTGTTGTTACTTAGCAACTAAAAATATTTGTTTGTCAATAAAATTGATTAATTTGATTGTGATGCGTTTGTAGTATTTTCAAAGGCACATCAGCTCATACATTTAGAATTTCCTATTTTTGACTCTAATCTAGTGAGAGGGGTCGTAATATATATATTTCAGAGGGAAAAAATGCAAAAATGTGCACATATATGACCTTTGACCCCGTAGCTCTCTTTGAGGTCATGGGATACCTTGACAAACTTTATAAGAAATTATTCCCTGTCCAATTCCTAACAAAATTATATGTCATATGCCTATCCCAAATCGTGATACATGTAGATTTTATTCGATGTAAAAATATTGTCATTCAGTCTTTAAAAACCTCTAAAATGCGCCGGTAGAGGAAGGGTTAAGGAACCGTTGTTATTAATTGCATCCAAGCTTACCATTTTGACACAATATGTAAACTCATGGGACCCATGTTCGTTGACCACTTCCCTAAACATCGACTTCATCAATTGTATATCCATTATAACTTTAGCATTTCAACTAACTTGTACCAAAAGTTCCCCTTTAGTCAAGAGTAACGTTAAGGTTTCCAATAAACAACGTACGACAATTGTATCACACTCAAGTTGTACAAGTATGTTGAAATAACATCAGAGGTATCATAAACTAAATTTAGTGAATAACGAATTTGTCTAAGTATTGTGACATAACGAAAACAAAAGTACTGTAATCGTATATAACAGCAGTAATGTAATATAATTTCTTAAGCTGTATGAATACTCCTTTATCATTATAATATTATTTCCGTAAGTCTTTAGAAGTATTATAATAATATAATATCATTGTTTAAGTTTTATGAATACTCGTTCGTCATAATAATATAATCTCCGTAAATATTTAGAAGTATTATAATTATATAATATCGTTGTTTAAGTGGTATGAATACTCCTTCATCAGTATAACATAATCTCTGTAAATCTTTAGAAGTATTATAATCATATAATATCGTTGTTTAAGTGGTATGAATACTCGTTCATCAGTATAATATAATCTCTGTAAATCTTTAGAAGTGAACAAGTTAGATTCTACTCTGGAATAACGTTGCTTTGAACATGTTTTATTGCATATATGATATACAATAGGTCTGTACATGAATTCTGACAACTTACGATGTTCTCACTTCATGAAATATTTAGATATGTTATCTGTTCTTTGTGAAATAGGAATTAGATATGAGATAATAAACAGTTTGGATCATGGAATTTATTGCATTTGACCATAAAACAAACGTTTAACACACGGAATTCCTTTTCGGGAAATCCTTTTCATACCATAGGGAAACATTAGAGTAGAATATCAATGATCTAGATGTATATCTAATGAATATCTTAACATGTAGCAAAGACATGGCATAAATGAAAAGAAAAGAAAATTCATATCAAAGCATGATTTACAACCTAGAGTTATTTCCCATATCACAGTGCTTTTTAATATTGCTCTATTTCCATGTTTGCCCAGCTATTTTTTTTTTTCATTGTTAATAGGAGTTATGGGAATGATCACAGTTCGTTATATTCACCTTCCATGTTCATTATATGTAAGGTATATATCACATGTATATAAATTATTTAAACATTCTACTAAACAAACATATATTATACTATTTCGAAACATATCAAATTATACAATATAGTACACAATATGCAATTATGTAGTTATTTCTCAATAAATTCTTTTACAGAAAATAATTACAGTACAAGATTTGTCAAACCAAACAGTATAATTTTTCCAATTACTTTCTTAATAAAGAAACCATAATTTATTATCAAAGAGTGGAAAATGATTTAATCTTGTTTAGATCATTTCAAAAATATATCAATTGCAAAAAAGAGAAACCCTGAAATCGGAGATTATTGTAATTTGAATTGCAAGCAGCTGTTGTAATAAAACGTTCCCCTGTATAAAATATATCGGTTTCCGGTTCTACTAATAGAACACATCAAACGCCGTCAAGTCAAATGTGGAATATTATGTTAAAATTCATTTCATACAATTTTAATTTTGTTGACATATCGAATTCATATTTTAAGTTAAATATAACTATACTTAAAAAAAAATATTCGATGACAATGATCGCTTTGCTTGACAAATACATCAAGTGATACGTTATAACATTTGGTGTATTTCTACTTGTAAATTCATGTGAATTACAGTATACCTATTTATTTTTATGAAAAGTTTCAACTGATATCGTTACATTTAATTAGACTTGTTGCAAGTATACTTTCTATAATTGATGCATTTTACTAACAGAAGTTAAAGTTAGTTAGTGCAATAGGGGTAACCTAAATTTTCAAAGTATCCAATACACTATATTTTGACGTGGATACTCTAAAACTTGTACACTGTTTGACTTTTTGAAATGTTTAAGAACCTCCTTATTTCCATACTTGGACAAACTAGACGTACTGCATTATATCAATCAACATTTAAAACTCATTTATTTTCTTATACTATCAATTTTTTTTCTTCAAAACATTGAATCATTGATATTTCATTAAAGTTTATTCAGTTTCAATGTTACGCTTCAGACATAACCTATTTTAACCCTCTCCCTTCCGTCCTTGTTTTGTGGCTACTGGCACATTTCCAAGGTTATTCATAATCTGGCAGTCAGTGAGTGCCCAACATCAGATGAACTAGGACGTTTCCCCTAAAACACGTGATCACTACCACTTAATCACACAGCAAAGCATATCAAAATAAATACATGCAGGGTAATTTACCAATATTTTGATTGAATTTCATATTTTTTCATGATTTCAATGGATATAAAGATATATATCGAAGTAATTGGGGGGGGGGGGGGGTAAATTGAACAAAAAATGAGGGGGGGGGGGAAATTGAAAAAAGAAAAAAGAAAAATAGATGTTGTGATGAATAAATGCGGATTTTAGCGACGGTAAATAAAGTCTGCACAAAGTATTTTACCGATTTCTATTTTATACTTTTTTTGTTTTTTAGAATTCTATGTCCTTGAGTGTAACAATCTTTGGTTAGGGGGGCGTGGCTCATTCTATTGTAGCACCACTACTTTTAGTGATTAAATATACATCCATGCCTCATTCACAGAAATGTCTATAAATATGACATGCCCATACGACATTTCTCGCAAATAAACAGGTAGAGGTGCATTTTTTTTTTACCGATTCTACTCTGGAATAAATTTGCATTGAACATGTTTTATTGCATATATGATATACAATAGGTTTGTACACGAATTCTGACAACTTACGAGTTTCTCACTTAATGAAATCTTTAGATGTTATATTTTTTTTATGAAATTGGAATTAGATATTAGATAATAAGCAGCTTGGATCATGGAATTTATTGCATTTGACCATAAATCCAACGTTTAACACACGAGACTCCTTTTTGGGAAATCCTTATGCATAACACTTATCCTTAGACGAATTTGGCTCTAGTTTTTGGCACTTTAGTTTTCCTTTTAGCTCCTACAAGTTTATTGTTATTTCGATTTTCCACAATCTTGGTTGAGCATCCCTGAAGAGACATTATTTATCGAAATCCGCATTTGGTGCATCAAAATTGGTACTGTATCAGTTTTACATTATGACCTGGGTGGAGGCCTCTGTTGGTGGACTGTTAGTCCCCGAGGGTCTCTACAGCCCAGTAGCTAAGTACTTCGTTACTAGCTTGAAAATACGGATGTATATTTAATTGCTGTGATAAAATTTAGAAAATCGTTTCAAAATTAAGGATTATAACCCATCCCCCCACCCCCATGTATAGCTCTTATCCTTGGCTCCAGTTTTTAGCACTCTAGTTTTCCTTTTAGCTCCTACAAGTTTATTGTTATTTCGATTTTCAAAAATTTCGGCTTGAGCATCACTAAAAAGACATTAATTGTCGAAATGCGCAACTGGTGCATCAAAATTGGTACCGTATAAGTTTTACATTAGAGTAGAATATCAATGATCTAGATGTATATCTAATTAATATCTTAACATGTAGCAAAGACAATCCATTTAAAAAGCATGATTTAAAATCTAGAGTTATTTCCCATATCACAGTGCTTTCTAATATTGCTGGATTTCCGTGTTTGCCTAGCTTTTTTTCATTGTTAATAGGAGTTATGAGAATGATCACTGTTCGTTATATTCACCGTCCATGTTCATTATATGTAAGGCATATATCACATGTACATAAATTATTTAAACATTCTACAAAGCAAACATATATTATACTATTTCGAAACATATCAAATTATACAATATAGTACACAATATGCAATTATGTAGTTATTTCTCAATAAATTCTTTTACAGAAAATAATTACAGTACAAGATTTGTCAGACCAAACAGTATAATTTTTCCAATTACTTTCTTGATAAAGAAACCATACATTTATTATCAAAGAGTGGAAAATGGTTTAATCTTGTGTAGATCATTTCAAAAATATATCAATTGCAAAAAGAGAAACCCTGAAATCGGAGATTATTGTAATTTGAATTGCATGCAGCTGCTGTAATAAAAACGTTCCCCTGTATACAATATATCGGTTCTCGGTTCTATTAATAGAATGCACCAAACGCCGTCAAGTCAAATGTGGAATCTTATGTTAAAATTCATTTCATTCAATTTTAGTTTTGTTGACATATTGAATTCATATTTTAGGTTGAGTATAGGCATACTTTTTTTTCAATATTCGATGTCAATGATCAGTTTGCTTGACAAATACATCAACTGATACGATATAGCCTTTGGTGTATTTCCACATGTAAATTCAAGTGAATTCCAGTATACATATTCATTTTTATGAAGAGTTACAACTGATAGCGTTACATATAATTAGACTTGTTACAAGTGTACTTTCTATAATTGATGCATTTTACTAACAGAAGTTAAAGTTAGTTAGTGCAACGGGGGTAACCTAAGATTTCAAAGTATCCAATACACTATATTTTGACGTGGATATTCTAAAATGTGTACATTGTTTGACTTTTTGAGATGTTTAAGAACCTCCTCATTTCCATACTTTGACATACTAGACGTACTACATTTTGTCAATCAACATTTAAAACTCATTTATTTTCTTATACTATCAATCTTTTTTTTTTCCAAAACATTGAATCATTGATATTTCATTAAAGTTTATTCAGTTTCAATGTTACGCTTCAGACAAAACCTATTTTAACCCTCTCTCTTCCGTCCTTGTTTTGCGGCTACTGGCACATTTCCAAGACTATTTATCATCTAACACCCATTGAGTGCCCAACATAAGATTAAGTAGGATGTTTCCCCTAAAACACGTGATCACTACCACTTAATCACACAACAAAGCATTTCAAAATGAATATATGCAGGGGAATTTACCGATATATTGATTGAATTTCATATTTTTTTTTTCATGATTTTAATGGATATAATATATATCGAAGTAATTTGGGGGGGGGGGGTAAACTGAAAAAAGAAAAATGTGATGAATAAATGCGGGTTTTAGCAAAGGTAAATAAAGTCTGCACAAAGTATTTTACCGATTTCTATTTCTTAGTTGTTGTTTTTTTTTTTTTTAGAGTTCTATGTCCTTGAGTGTAACAATCTTTGGTTAGGGGCGTGTCTCATTCTATTGTAACACCACTACTTTTAGTGATTAAATATACAGTCATGGCTCATTCAGACAAATGCCTATAAATAAGACATGTGCATACATCATTTCCTACAAATAAACAGCTAGTATAATTTTTATGCAGAGTGTCAACTAAACTTGTAATTAAAAGTACATAACAGAAGGCAGTGCTTTCTTCCTGTAGTCCCACCATGTATAACAGTTTAAGGCTCCACATCAATATCAAGTGCCTTTTTTTTTTTTTTTTTTTTTTTTTTTTTTTTACATATTTTATAAAGAGATTAGATTCTGCAACATGGTCATCTTAGGTATAAATGTACATATACGGGTATTCATAAACACTTCATTTACAGTCATGGATTTTCATTTTTCAGATGAACACCGTTGATAGTTGATCAGCTATCGACTAAAGCAGGCTACATATGATGGAGGCACCAGGAATATATCAAATTTCACGAGGAAGTTTCTTAGTCACGTGTTCTGTTGAAGTGTCGTGTCAGTCCACAGTGATTTATCCGGCTAACGGTCGTGCATAAGCTGACTCAACCTACAAGTAATGAGTAACGGTCACTTATTCCAAATAGTGTAAAACATAATATGATAAGCTAACCTGTCCAATACATTGTACAACATCATATGATAAGGTAACCTGTTCAATATATCGAATATCCATAATCAACCCAACAATATTGGATAGATGTTGCTGATATAGGCTGCCGTAAATTAATGAATTACAATTTTTAAATTTTTGACCTATATCCAATGAATACGTAATGTAGAATACACGAACTCTACCCACAATCAATAAGTATACACATTAGCGTTTCACACATTTTGGAGTGAAATATATTCAATATAACGACAAAGAGCTGAATTCACTGGGTATAACCTTTAATTCATCTCAGTAAAATAATCATTTAAGGGTACAACTCCAATGCATGGGAAACAATAATGGACGTTCAATGTGTTTGGCGTAATCTGTTAAAATGTGATATCGATTTATTTAAGGTTGAAAATCAAAAGGTCTTATAAAAATACATATGAAGTACACCATGATATGTATTTAGTTTGAAATGGTTTGGAGGTAAACGTTTGCATAATATAACTTTTTACAAAAAATTCAAGAATTCAGAAAATGAAGTATTTTGATAAAAAATAAGGATATAAAAATTTGAAAGCCTAATAGCATGTATTCATATGTAAGAGCTATGTATTTTGCATAGAAAAATCTGAATCAATGATGTAACCCATATTTTGTATGCATGTGTTTCATACCTATTGTTAGGCCATTAGTTCTCATTGACCACGAATAACTCCATTTACCTGATCATGATATAGGTTCACGGCGGGTGTGACCGGTCGACAGGGGATGCTTGCTCCTCTCGGGCACCTGGTCCCACTTCTGATGTGTCCGGGGTCTGTGTTTGCCAAACAGTCTATTTTGTGTTGCTTATAGAAAATATGACATTGATCATTGTTTGTTATCTTCACATTTCATGCACAGGTAACTTGTTTTGGTGAGTGCATTGACCAATCAAGTTTTACCTGTTCTGCAGCTAAATATAGAATTAAAATAAATTCCGGTAAAGCAGAACCATACAAAGTTAGTCGATAGATTTATCTTAAGACTTTATTGCCTTTGATTCATGGTTTATTTGCATTCTCATCATGCTACACATCGACGATATGATATTTGAGTTATTGTTCTTAGAATTTCATAGTTTGCAGGTTTTTGGTCAGCATAAATATCATGTAGGAACAACCATTTCCCCTCCAATGATAAAAAAACCCAGTAAGGTACAAATCAAATATTTCAGCATATTAATACATGCATAAAATAAGCTGACCAGGAAGCTATTGTAAGAGGTCATATATTCCAATAACTGAAGAAAAATCCGTGAATCTGATTGGCTTTCCATGACAGCTGATTAATATCAAGGAATTTTGTTTTCTACTAGATCGAATCTTGTGATGACGAGAGAAATCAAATGCATTGTGTCTATTTTTACATGAACACTGTTAAGTATCCAGGAAGTTTTAACTGCAAAATTGTATCTTGTACTGACAAGAGAAAATACCCTCGAATCTGAGTGGTTCTTCGTAAAATCTGATAGGTATCAAGGAAGTTTTTCTAAAGAGAGGAAACCGTTTTCCTTCACCCAATACTTTGTAAATAGATACATGTAGTTTGGTTTGCACACAGAAATAAAATCGGTGATTATGATTGATTTACTATGGAAGCTGACAAGAATCAAGGAAGTTTTTGTTTCTAAGCGATGAAAAGATTACCTGGATTCAAAACTTTGTATATATATTTTGGCTTGTATATGAGGTTCTAGAAACAATATCTGTACTTTATTTTAAGAATTTTATAGGGAATTATATTATATGACTCGAATCTTAAAGTTTCGACTAAAACATATTGAACTTTGAGGCATTCATTGAAAATTATACAATGATACTTAATATAATCGCATTGCGCTTTATTATAACACATAAAACTTCATTTAACATGATTTATCATGCTTTATTATAACATACACAATGATAATTAACATATTTTATCACGCTTTATTATAACATACACAATGTAAATTAACATAATTTCCGCGATTCATTACAACATACAGAATGAAAGTAACTGCGCTATATTATAGCATACACCACGGGAATTAACATCAGTTTTTTGCAATTATTATAACATTCACGATGAAAATTAGAATTATTTACCACGCTTTATTATAACATACACAATGAGAATTAACATAATTTACCACGCTTTATTATAACATATAATGAGAATTAACATAATTTAGTGTGCTTTATTATAACATTCACAATGAAAATTAACATGATTTACAGCGCTTTTTTATAACATACACAATGAGAATTAACATAATTTACTCTGCTTTATTACAACATACACAATTAGAATTAACAACGCTTTTTATTATAATTAATATTATCTATCGCGCTTTATTCCAACATACACAATAAGAATTAACATGAGTTATTATACCGTATGCAATGAGGTTATCATGATTGTATGGGAAATAACATAATTAAAACGCTCTATAATACTGTATATATTGATATTATCATAATTTAATTAGAATTAACATAATGTACTGCGCTTTTTGATACGTATACAATGAGATTATCATAATCTAATGATAATTAACAGAACTTACTTCGGTTTGTCAGAAGTTAATGAAAATTAACACAATTTAATGCATTTTATTATACCGTATGACATTGTCACAAGTTAATGAGAATCAACAAATTTCAATGCACTCTATTATACCGTATACAGTGACATCAAATAATGAGAATTAAAAGAATTTGCTGCAGTTTACCGCGATGATATTACCTTGCTATTATAATTTACTTAAGATGAAATGCTGCGGCTCTTGGAATACTTGTTTCAGAAATATCGCCCTTGGGACACGGTCATTCTATTGTTCCAAACTCTTCCAGGTCCATTGGGTTTAAACAGTTCAACTAGACTTAGTCTGGCTTTGTAATTCATTCCTCCTGATATAATGTTTGAATCGTGAATCTATTTTCCCTAAGGTTATAACCCCCCCCCCCCCCCCCCCCCCCCGGTAAAAGAGAATACGAAAGTGCTGAAGTATTGACCCCTCTCATGATAGAGAGTTCACAAATTGTCACCATTGTTCCACTCCGAGTATTGTGTCATAAGCCCTAAGCTTAGCTTCGAACAAACCCCACTCCACTGGAGGATCCAGAATTTGTTGAAGGGGCGTGGTCGACAAGCACTACCTAGGATAAACTTAATTGATTTTACTGGAATAAAATTTATTGACACCCAAATCAAATAACTGTCCCCAATCTTCTAATTCCTAAATAATGTACATCATAGGTAAGTGTGCTTTTCCTTTATAACCACAAAATCTCATCTTCTTCAGGTTTATTAAGGTGGCTCACTACACCCAGAAATAGTTTCTAAAATCAGTACGAATTGATTTAATAATAAAAGATATGATGATATACAATAAGGATTTATTCCAAAAAGGCAAAAAATATACAAATGTAAATAAAACATGATTTTCAAAAAAAGAATTCAACACATGTCAATAAAAGACTTTGGGAGTATCATACAGAGTATAAGCTTTAGTGCAGTGAGCTACCTTAAATCGGAGGATTTAACATTGTTATCGTATTTTTATAATAATTTTTATCACATTTTCAGCACATATGAACAAAAGACTCTGGGAGATTCATATCGTATTTATGAGTTGAAAATGCGATAATCTCGTTCTGTATATCCAAACTAAAATCTAATACTCAGAAACGGTATAAAACAAAATGTGTTCTTAGGATTTAAACGCCACCCTCAATGCGAATTATCAATGTATTACTGCAGATAATTCCGATTATTTGATCAGCATATAGGGTTCACGGCGGGTGTGAGCGGTCAACAGGGGATGCTTGCTCCTCCTAGGCACCTGATCCCACCCCTGGTGTGTCCAGGGGTCCGTGGTTGCCCAACTATCTATTTTGTATTGCTTATAGGAGTTATGGGATTGATCACTGTTCGTTATCTTCACCTTGCATTTGTAAGCAGGATATCGCCCCCCAGAAGCAGAGGATATTTTCCGTAATATGTAATAAAACTTTAACGCACCTATTTGTAAGCACGTGCATACAGTGCTGCTGTGTAGCTACACCACTGAAGTCGGAACAAATGGTTGAAATTCGGACCGTGTGACTTTAAACAAAAACTGAATTCAAATATGGAAATGTAATAGTTCTGCATTAATTAAAAATTATAATAAAATTCATTTGTACCCGATATCTTCTTATTCGGAGTCGTAACCAGTATTGCACAGGCTGCGATAGTATGATCCATCAAACCAGTGTGACGTCAGATTTCAGATATGATGTATATTAATAGGCCCAATGGTTTTCCTTTATGTACAGTGTCCATTTTCAATTTCCATGTCAAAATACACAAAGATAAAGTTTTACATTGCAATGTATTTTTTAAATCTTTTTTTTTTTAATAGAAAATGTGTTGACATCATTTCGGGACATTTTTAGTGAATCGCTGTTATTTTTCCATGGGATTGGCTTGCATGTCTACATCAATACTTTAAATAGTACTATATTTCATTTCAAATTACAAGTCTCAAAGACAGATAGAAGGTTGAAATGTTATTTTTTAAGTATGTCAAATTTCAATACCGATGATTCAAAGTGTAAATATCTAGGGGCGGCTTATCTTATTTCAATGACTTCAAAGTTTCAAAGAAACGGAGTGACCTTGACCTTGCCGAAACGATATTGAGAGACCTTGGTTCACAATTCATTGTCTCGGGGAACATTTGCGATCAATTATATCAATTTCTGAACAAAGGTTAAGGGGATATGAGCTCGGACAAATGGAAGGACGGACAGACATGACGGCGACTACCTGCTCCCCCGAAATGTTTCGGGGAGCATAAAAATCAATACTGAACCACACATCAAGGAATTCAAACGAGCCATCAGAGTGTATTGCTTACTATAAGACCATGGCTAATTGGTTTTTTTCTTATTCCTTTTTTTTTTCGATTCCACGGATCAACACAATATTATCCCGACGCATTTGAATCTAGGATGGGGTGAACTACACAACTGGTTGTTAATTATTCTAATTTTCTTTTAAAAGTAGATCGATTGGTGCCTGTCTATTAGTCGAAAAAAAAAAGAATTTCAAAACAACCCTTCTCATTTTTTTCCATATACATTGTAGCTAACTAATTGCAAACATGAGGAATAAAAGGCGAAGATAACGAACAGTGATCAATCCCATAAACTCCACAATGACTACGAAATAAGAGTAGGGTAAACACAGACCCCTGGACAAACCAGAGGTGGGATCAGGTGCCTAGGAGTAGTAAACACCCCCTGTCGACCGGTCACATCCGCCGTGAGCCCTATATCCTGATCAGGTGAACGGCGTGAACCGTAGTTAAAATCAGTGTACTAAGAACGGCCTGGCATTCTGAATATGCAACACGTCAAATAACAGTTGACCCAATATAATCATTGGTAAGTAATTGCTATTTTTTAAATGTTTCATTCTTTCAGAAGATCAAGCATAAGCATCCAACGGTAACATTGTATTAGTGAAAATAATGACAATATACTACCAGAATATTAAAAACATGAATAGAAACATAGTCTTGCGGCATATATTTAAAGTGGCTAGAAAACTACTCCTTATAGACGGAAACACTATTTTTCAAGATATCTTCCACCTACAGCGCATGCGATATCTTTGTTTTCTCCCATACTAGATCTTTCTCAATTCTGAAACTTTTTCACCACCCCTCCCCAGGATAATAAAGATAGCGTCATAAGACTCTTGTTTTGTTCATATTGTATTGTATCCTATTACAAGTAACGTGCATTTCTAATTTGAACAGAATAAGACAAAAATAATAAAGAATTCACTTTTTTGCACAGCGACATTTTTTTCTTCAAAATTTAAACTTATATATTTAACACGGGATGGTTTTTCCCTGCAATAATTTCTACCTCCATCATTCAATATCAACACTTTTGTCTATACCCATATTGAATTTGACTATCTTGCTGATTACCTCAGTAGTTTGGCATGTCAACTGCTGAACTGTAGATGACGGGTTTGAGCAGTTAACATGCTAACCTACTGAGACAATAAGCCATGCTTATACCTTTACCCAAATAACATACCCTCCTCAACTAATTCCTTTTATATAATGATGTTTAAAATAACCCAGTAATACTAACATGCATGTTTTTCCTTAAAATAACACAAATTACAGTCAACGCTCAAACACAAAATCTCTAAGTCCTTAATATTAAACTTCCCATTTAGGCCTATTAAACTATTTTAATATATCCAGGCATGTCCTGGATTAAATATAGGATTCAGAATCCCATTCCCAATTATTATCAATAAGCGTATGCTCCTTATTAAGGTATAAATCTCTCTGTATCATGGTTTAAATTAGACACACATACACTTAAATTTATCAAGTAAATCTTTATACAATAACGCATCGGTGCAAGAGGTCAACTATATATTAAAGACAGTGGTCTAACGCGTCTTCTATGGCTTTCTCATAAAGTCATAGACGTGCGAGCCTTGTCAATTCCACGTTAAACACTTTCGCTCATAAATACATTTGCATACACACAACTATCCTTCTGCTTTCTGCCAGTAACTAAGGAAATTTAGGCGACTATCTAAATTATTTAGACAAATTCAAACACAGAGCTGGTGGGTTTCTGCACTGGATCCAATAGGGTGCTCCCTCCGTACCTCCTTTGCCGCCTCCTAAACACCGTCTTCAAGAAGACCGTCTCCCCGATTTTACTGAGGGATATCCGAGGGTCGATCAACCACAGATGAAGAATGGCAAGCTACCTTCAATATGCCCTTCCTCCGACTATACTGTGGGGATCCGTGGACGATCGACTCTAGGAAGAGGATATGAACCCATCCACCACCTTCTGGAGGACCTAACCATCCCCGGATCTTCAAGAAGACCCGTCCCCGTTTTCAGGGGATCTGAGGATCGACCACCATCGTCGCCTCGCCGCAACAAACCAAGTGTAGCAGGGTCCCTACTGGGCAGTTTGCACTTTAAATCTTCACCATCGTCGTCGACAATAAGCCAGAAAGAAATAAAAAAACGTTGGAGATCAAGAATCCCATAGGGTTGTGGGTTAGAATACGTCCTCAGTACCCCTTACTTGTCGTGAGAGGCGACTATAAAATGAGGCGGTCATTCGGACGAGACAGCATAAACCGAGGCCCCGTTTCGCAGCAGGTGTGGCACGATAAAGATCCTTTTTTTTAAATTCAGATTACTTTGTACTAAAACTGTCTCTTGGACTAAATCAAATAAATGTGAAAGTTTTCAATTTCAAAATATTGCTGTGCACATCCTCTACATTTACTTCACATTGCGTTAGAGTTAAATCTGGTGTAGCATTGCTCCTTTAAATCATCCCAATCAGTTAGGAACAATGTAACATTAGGAACTTCATAGAGACGGGGGGGGGGGGGGGGTGGTCTTCAATACTAGGGCGGAATATCTCGGTAAATCTAAATAATATTGAGTATTCAGATAGAATACATTGGCGGTGATTTTGGTATCAGGGTGGGGAATCGGTTTAAAAAAAAACCTGCTTCACTCGATCCCGCGATTCACAGTTCCCCTGTTGAAATAAAAACTTAGCTAGACAATTCAATTTTCAAATGGAATAGAACAAGTATTGCCGATATTTATGTTTGCATCCATGTTGTGAAAGACAGTCAGCGGAGTAGTATACATTCTTCAGCCCAATCCCAACCACTGTACCACAGAAAAAGATGAGAGCTACCACACGGTCAGACTGACCCCAGCATACAGAGGGAGATCATGCGTGACGTCAAATCCCTGTAAACAGGAAGCGGGTACCGAGGCTTCCCCACCCCATGACACAAGATAGAGATGTGTGGAGATTTTTTTTATCTATCGAGTCACCTTAATTACAATACAGTGTGTCCTTAATGTTGTTTCTTTTGTAGGTCAACTATGTTAAATACACACACACGGTACACGACGCGAGTTTTATACCCCCCCCACCACCACCACCACCACCACCCCCACCACCGTGCAAACGAACTCTAGCGGAAGTTTGGGACCACGAATATTCACCGTGTCGCACGGTGTGTGTTATCTGCCATTACACATAGCATCCAGGGATCTTGTTCTGGCTATCGGCGCCTTGCAAGAGGCGTGGAATTCGCAGCAGGCTGAATAATCACAATAAAAGTGGAATTTAAAAAAAAAATCTATAATTTTTCCCGATATAATCATATTGTTTTTCCAGCTGTTTGAGAACATTCCAATGATACCAAACACTGTATGCGTATGTTAGTGAGAAAAGATGTTTGTTTAATTTTATTTTAAACTTCTAATTCCGTTCTTCATTGCTTAAATTCACGGTTTACCAACACTAGTAATACTAATAAGTAATGCGGGCAATTCCTGTTTTGAATGCGAATTAGTATTCAATAAAGGAAAAACTTGCTACATGTAATATGGATATTCAATAATTATGGATATGCTCTCTCTCTCTCTCTCTCTCTCTCTCTCTCTCTCTCTCTCTCTCTCTCTCTGACAAATGGCTAGGTATATACTTACTTCATCATATTATGTTAATAGGCATCTAATCAAATTAACTCGAATGGAAATAGAAATTAGCGCAATGTTGGTGATTTACAAACTGGAATGAATTTATAACAGAAGCAAAAATACAAACCGTACAATTATTCAAAATAATAAATATTAAATCAGTTACATTTGACCGGGATTTATTTACTTTGATAGAGATTTCATCAAACAATTTTCACCAGAAGTGCCAGGACTGATAATAAATAATATATTATATGTACATTCCGGGGACCCTTGCCACACTATAACTAAATTACGGTTAGCTAGTCCCAGTATTTGAAATTAACAGAAGTGTTCCACTACCTGCAGAAATCTGAAATTGGGTCGGTGCAAGATACACATGTGATCTTAGACTAGGTATCTGATATCACATCGACGCAATATACATGCATTTAACATCTTTCGCTAGAACTCAAACACTTGTATTAATTTCAAATACTCGGATTAGCTGACCCCCAATAGTCTTATTGCGGCTAAAGTTCTTCAAATTTGCATGGAGTTATAGCATAGATTAGTCGTTTTGTATTATTTATAGAAAGCTATTGACGATGAAACATACCAACCTACAAGTTGGATTTTATTTTCAAAATATCAGAGGGGGGATGCTGTAGGTTATTATATCTACAATTTCCGAGAAGCACAAAAAAGTCAAAGGTCTGAAGGGCCTGAGAGTCAACTCGTACTTCATTGTCAACAGGAATAGGTAATCTTGAAGGAGGAAAATAGTAGTAATCAAGGATGACGAATATCGTGTGTGTGAGTTCGCATATGCACGCTTCTTTTAGCAGGATTATATTTTCATGCATTATGCCTGTGTAAAGTGACTAAATTTGACTAAGTCATGACCACTGCCATTTAAATGACATGTACATATTCAACATGAGTCACTGCTATCTGGTAATTGTGCTAAACAATCCATGATGTACAAATGCTAAGAATTGAAGGAAAATCATTATGTAGTCATATAGTACATTTTAACACAACAGAAACCCTCAAATAAGCACCGCAGTGGTTGTAAGAAGATACCATCCAAAAAAAGAGTTTCGCAAATCAATTCCTTAGCTTAAACTTTAGTCAATGTTACAATGACTATGCAGTTGACATATGTCAGACACATCGCTGTTTTTACTGTACTGACTCACCGTGCATATTTTGAGATTTCACGGTGGGTGTAACCGGTCGACAGGGGGTGCTTACTCCTTCTAGGCACCTGATCCTACCTCTGGTGTTTCCAGGGGTTGGTGTTTGCCCAACTATCTATTTTGTATTGCTTGTAGGAGTTATGAGATTGATCAATGTTCGTTATCTTCACCTTTCATTCAGCAACTAGTCATAAAATGCTACCATCAAAACAATAAAGAAAACAAGAAATATTTGTCAAACAACACAAACATACAACAATACCCCCCCCCCCCTCCAACGTGGTGAATAATTGAAAAGGGTTGTACACATGCATCATTTAATTGATAATAGTACCAAACTTTTCATTTTTTATGAGAAGGGGCACATACTACATACCATTAAAAGGTTTTTGACTCATTTGGTTTTAGTCAATGCATTCGCCGCGTTGTTTACCTATTTAAAAGCGTAAAATCGTTTTAAAAAATTATCTTACACCCTGTAACTAATCATTATGAAACTGCCAATTAGAATTAATCATTGGGTAATTTTTAAAATTCATGCTATTATGATAACGTGAGTAGCACATGTTTTGTGTGCACGCCCTTTGTCACTTGATTTTGTCAGATTTCTGCATGTTGCACGTTTTTCATGAGTCTGGGAATATGCGATTACTTTTGAGTTTTAACTTTCCTTTCGCAGTAAACTACTGATATACGTACTCATCTAGATGCGACGAAATTTTAGAGGGTTATGTTTGAAGTCTTCATTTCGTACCAATCCAATTACTGGCTTTGATTATTGATGTGTTTATAATTACCGAAGGGGGTCATTATATTGCACCTCCGGACGTCATTATTCGAAGCTTGGGTGATGTTTTAATAGAAAACATTGAACGCTCGCACCGGCTATTTAATCACAGGTACCGGAATTTTTGTCAATAAGTCGCTCAATACGCGCGTATTTATATATCGAGTGAGTAGGGTTTTTCGATCTAAGAGATTATTGGCAAAAATTATGATGCCTGTGATTTAATTGATATGAACTTTAAACAAAGACAATATCAAATCTGTTAAAACCGTATTGCTACAAACTCTCGTCCTTGGCTGAAATTAACATTATTTCCCCGCATATTCTGCTATGTAGTGTGTATAACGACAAGATCGCTATTTTCTTAAAAATCAAATTTGCTGCACTGTATACAAACTCTAGTGCATGCTTTTTTGAGAACCTGCATTATTTCCACAAAGATTTCTCGTGAAGTTAAATGCGATTGAACACACGAAAAATGGTATATCCACAATTTACAAGCCCCAAAAGGCGATGCGTATTAAATATATTCAGCAAAATACGGTGAATTTTATTATCTATGTAGTCTGAAAGCGAAAACATGACAAACTGAACGTGCGTTCCTCGTCTCACCCCGGTAGATTCCCGCAAAAAGTCGCATGGTTCAGGATCTGACACACTTTCGAAGAGGCCTCGACGGGAAGTATGATCGGTCGTAATAGGCCAATACCATTTTCAAATCTTTACTATGTTTTTTCCAACCTAAGAAAGAGAGATATTACTTTCTTTCCTGTAATATATTTACTTACAAGTTATTTGTTTCATGTTTACGAATTTATTTTGTAGTTGATATATTTATACACACGTACGTCGCATGTTTAATGAACAATCGCCTGCAACACTTATTGACTTAATTTGCTTACATCATGTATTCATGGAATACGGAAGCCGATAGGTGCGAGGGTATAGAATTAATATTTGTTTAATTGGCGGCCGCCACTTATTATCAGACGGCCGACATATAAATTAACTGGCGGCCTCCACTGATTATCTGGCGGCCGCCAGTTATTTTATCTGGTGACCACCACTCAATTTACACATGGCGGCTGCCAATTGCAAAAACAATGTAATTCGTATCGCTGAGTGATTATTTTGGAAATATTTAGAAAAGTACGCAAACACGCAGCATCGCTTTTCAAAGTGTGTAGTGGCAATCGGAGGAAAAGTTGTCTTCTACAATTGTTGACCAGCTGATAAAGGGACCTAAATTGTCTCTTTTGTTCAATCTTCGTACTCCTAAATTGGAGGGAGGGGCTCTGTTCTTCCTTCAATTTATCAGTTCATTCATTATTACATTCCTACCATTCATTTCTTCCACCAAAAGGGTAGGGTGGAGGCTAATCCGCCAATTAATCTTATTTCACATGTGAAAATAATTAAGTTTGCATGTGAAAATAACAAAAATTGAACGTTGTCAAAAAATGGAGGGCCAGTCCCGTGGTTCTACGTATTTAACAGTACAATCGAAAAACAATAATTCAATGCTCTTAATTGTATATATATATATATCACCTACATATTACTAAGCATTGGGGAGGGATTGCACTCCGTTCATTTTGAGAGAGAGATAGAGAAAAAGAAAAGGGTTGAATAACTGGCGACAACCATATAAATGATTTAAATTGAGTGGCGGCCGCCAGATAAATTAAAGCCGCCAAATAGATTAAGTGGCGGCCGCCAGTTAAATAAACATTCTATACCCTACATACCCCATATCGGCTTCCGTAATGGACACTATGTATAAAGTTTCTTTAAACGTATTGATGGACTCATTTAAATTACATTGTTATAAGAATGTCACATACATGTATGATACGTCTTCATAACCTAATCAAGGTGTTCAAATTTTTTTGAAGATCTTTGTGTGCGGGATTTATTTTCTATCGGTGCAAGAATGAACAGAAAGTCTGTGAGCCACGATAAATCCGCACGTCGTTAACAACAAGGAGCATCTCGCTTCGCGACCCGACTAAAAAAAAGCCCAACCAAACGACAAGTTGCTATTTAAATTATCTGATCTTCAATATCCTAAATCCTGTACATATGTGTGTGACGGAGGGGGTGGGGGTATTAGTCTTCATGCATTCTAACTGTCTCACCCCCTCCCAACTTCATTTTTTTAAATCGTGCTGTGATCGCTGCATTGATTGAATTCTACATTTTTATAGACAAAAATAATTCAACAATTTGCATTTAAGTCGTCTCTGTCCATATTCGCTATCGATTATCACCATTCCTAGTTTCTATATTAAATCATTTTTAATGTAAATGTATTAGAATAATGAAAGTTCTACTGAATCGTATTCATTGTGTGTGTGTGTGTGTGTGTGTGTGTGTGTGTGTGTGTGTGTGTGTGTGTGTGTGTGTGAGAGAGAGAGAGAGAGAGAGAGAGAGAGAGCCCTTCAGTAATTATTGATTATAATACTAGATAAAGCCCCGTGCAAGCAAAGGAAATCAGATATTGCAGAGGGAAGACTTTATAATGCTTGTTTGCGCACACATATTGAATGAGAGGTATCTTTAATTGGACAACAATTTATGAATAATAGCGTGCATTAGGTTTGTTATATCTATTGATATCATATACAGTAAATAAAACTTTATCATTAGGAATTCACTAGGAGCTCCAAACTCTAATGTAACAAAAATGATTTCTCTCCGTGTTGGATATTTAATAATAATTTTACGAAAACAATTGTAATCCGCAATGGCGGATTTAAGAGGCTACAATTTTCAAATTGAAGGTAAATTGTGATCTTTTCTTGAGAAAAAAAAGCAAACGATAAAATAAACAATAAATTCTTCCACTCTCAGAGAAGTAAATGAATATTCTGATTAATTGAATTACTTTTATTGGGATAACTTACACTATTAAAATTTGCTACATGTTATTAATTTTACCTTGTCAAAAACGACAGAAAATAGTAAAAATAACTACATAAGAG
>NC_079171.1:9126279-9203779 GCF_947568905.1 Ostrea edulis | reverse complement strand
TATTCCCACTTGCTCATTGTATGAAATAATGAAAAACACCATACTTTAAATGGTATTATAAAATAACTTTTTCCTTTTATATAATTGTATTGCTCCTGTCAGGATGAGGTACCAGACAAACCAATGAAAAGAATACTGATTGAAGCAGATCTGGGGGAGAAGAAACTTGCTCTAGTAAAGAACAAGGATGCAGAGTATTTAAGAGATGCTTTGTTGTAGCATTATCCAAAATTAAAGGATGGTGGGGGATACGAGTTGATGCGTTCCTCATCAAGAACTCTTTTGGAGACCATATCAATTCCAAGTTGTGGGTACACTACCAACTATCTGTCAGATGAAAGTGAACTTGGCTCTGCAATTTGCTATATTAGGCCATTACAGGCACAGTTGTCTTTGGATGCAGTAGAAAAAAGTGAGGTATGCTAACTAGGTATCTTTTTAATTCTAATGCACTCATTAAATTTTTATTCAAAATCATTTTTCAGGTATGAAAAATATAATATCACAGTTCAGTTAGGAAAAAATAAGGAAACAAGAATTAAAACTATTTTAACTTTAAGAACCTAAATGTTTAAAAAAGTAACACAGGGTTTTTACTGTTAGTATTGAAATTATCTTTTTAACTCTACTTATGTTAACAATTTATAGCCATCAGAATTTTGTCTAAAAGAAGTATTATTACAACTCATTATTACAACTGTATTTTAAACGAACTTGGCATTAATTCCACTTTTGGTAATCATACTTATACCCCAACTGCCCTTTCAAAAGACGAAATTCTTCAAAACCATGCTTCAGTTTTAGACACATTTAATATTCCAGTCAATGGGTCGAATGAATATGAGTTACCGTACCTATACTGGATTCCTAAACTACATAAAAACCCTTACAAACAAAGATACATTGCTGGATCCAGTAAGTGCTCTACCAAGCCCCTATCTTTGCACCTCACGAAAATGTTAACAGCTGTGAAGGAGAAACTTCAAACTTACTGTGCGACTACATATGCCAGAAGTGGTATTAATCAAATGTGGATTCTAAAAAATTCTAAATAACTTTTAGTAAACTTGAAATCACAGAATTTTTCCCAAATCAATAGCATTAAAACCTATGACTTTTCAACACTATACACGACCATTCCTCACGATAAATTAAAGACTAGACTTTTTGACATCATAGACAGTTGCTTCTTCAACAAAAACGGAAAACGGAAATATTCATATCTAGTGATCAGTCATTCAAAAACTTACTTTGTTAAACACCACTCTGATTCCACGCACGAGTACTCTGAAGTTGAAATAAAAAATATGATAGAGTTCCTCATTGACAATATCTTCGTGGTCTTTGGTGATCAGGTCTTCCAACAGTCTATTGGAATTCCCATGGGCACGAATTGTGCTCCTTTGTTAGCTGACCTGTTTTTATATTCATATGAAGCAGAATTTATTCAAAAACTTCTACGTGAGAAGAAAAAAATCTCTCGCTGTGACCTTCAATTAGACTTTTAGATATATCGAGGACGTTTTGTCTATTAACAATGATAGCTTTCATTCATATGTCGATTTGATATATCCCTGTGAGCTCGAAATAAAGGACACCACAGAGTCGTCCACTTCTGCTTCATACTTAGATATTTTATTGAAAGTAGACATTAACGACAAACTAACAACTCAACTGTATGACAAACGGGATGAGTTCAGCTTCTCCATCGTCAACTTCCCACATTTATGTAGCAATATTCCATTATCACCTGCATATGGTGTTTATATATCTCAACTGATTCGATATGCAAGAGCTTGTTCTGGGTATAGTCAGTTTTTAAATCGAGGTAAGCTACTGACAAAGAAGTTGATGGTACAGGGATTTCAACAGTCTCGATTGAAGTGAGCATTTCGCAAATTTTATGGTCGTTATAACGATCTAGTTCGTCAATACAACCTCGCATTGGGTCAAATGCTGTCTGACGTGTTTCATACCGATTGTTAAGCCGTTCTTGGCACACTGATTTTGACTGCGGATAACTACGACTACCTGATCGGGATATGGGGCTCACGACGGGTGTGACCGGTCAACAGGGGATGCTTACTCCTCCTAGGCACCTGATCCCACCTCTGGTGTGTCCAGGGGTCCGTGTTTGCCCAACTATCTATTTTGTATTGCTTGTAGGAGTTATGAGATTGATCACTGTTCGTTATCTTCACCTTGCATGTAAAGTTTGTCGAGAGAAGATTCCAATCGTCTCACTGAGAGATCATTTGTTCGAGTGAAAAGAGCAATGTGAACATGTGAGTACATGTACCGGTAGTAGTTTTTTGCATGGGATAAAGTTTGAAAATGGCCTGTCTAATATTTTCACTTCATTTGCAGTAAAAATATTTTAACGTATCTTCATGTTTTTTAAAATAACTTTTTGGTGCCAGAATTTCCACTTCGTCAAATCAGTGATTCATTATATGAGTATACACATCACCCTTTGACCAATATTATCTCTTAAACTTATTTATATTATCAGCTGATTTATATGATTGTTATAAGAATTTTATGACCTGCCTATAAAGGTGAAAGAAAACGGACTTTCATTTTATGAGTTTGAAATCTCCAATTAGGATTAAATATTTATACAATTACTTCAGAAAATAATAAATACATGTACTAATTTCAGGATCAAATGGAGAACATGCCAGTTATAACCAAAAGACAGAAACGATTAGAACCTATACATGATTCTGCATGTGTAAGTTTAAATTCTTAATCATTTATTATTAGCTACATGGACATGTAGTTTCCAGATATGGATTGATATATGGTCTGACAGTGTCAAAATGTCCTAGCAAGGCATACCCTAACATACATAATAGACATGATAGGAGGGTACTGTGTTACTTTAAATGGTACACAAAAACTATGGGATATATTGTCAAACTTCATATGACCAACTTATTTGATTCAACATTTTTAGGAGGTAGGGTGAAAATAATATACCATTTACTGCAAATTCATTGTCTCAATATCACAAACTCCAATAAGTATCCTGGTATACAGTTTTTTTGCATATGGCTTGAATTATCTTGTATAAGATCACAGTTCTTATTAGTCCCCTACCAGTAAACCAAAAGACCATAGGTTTTCTCCTCGTCTGTCAAGTCCTTCTCTCCCTCTGTCAGTCTGTCCCACTTTGTTTTCCACACTTTTTTTCTTGTAGATATTGAGCTGATTTTTAATATGCAGGTGTACCTTAATGAGTTACAGATCAAATTTGCATTTTGTTCGGCGTGGATGATTTTTGACAGAATTATGGCCTTTTCAATTTTTGAGGGGAAGCAGACACTTACCAATAGGGGACTTATACTCTCAGAATGCTTGTTGTCCCCCGCCTTTCGCGAAAGCGGGGGGCTATAGAATCCAGGGTTTCGTCATTCCATCATTCCGTCATTCTGTCATTCCGTAGTTCCGTCATTCTTAACTTTAGTTTCCCTGATTCGATTTAAAGGAAACTTATATAGATGAGAGGGATAGGGAAGGGGAAGGATCCTAACCATTTTGAAGTCCGAAGATCAAAGGTCAAGGTCACCGTTACTAAAAATAGAATTTTGTACATCAAACCTTTTGCCAAATGGGAAATTTTTATTTTCCATCCCATTTTGATGGGATTTATTTTGTTTGTTATTTTTAGGTCACCTGAATTCATTCAGGTGACCTATTACTATCTGTTTTTGTCCATCGTCGTGCGTTAACATTTGAACATTTTCAGCTTCTTCTCTGAAACCCCTGAACCAATTTCAACCAATTTTGGCATATAGCATCTGTGGGTGGAGGGGGACAAAAATTGTGAAATTCGTGGTCCCTGCCCCCCTGGGGCCTGAGGAGTGGTGCAAAAACCATCAAAATGAGTGTAATTTTAAGAAATCTTCTTCTTTACTCCTGGACATCAAGAAGCCAAACTGTGGGCATAATTATAATGAGCGTTGAGCCCTCTACCAAAATTGTGAAATGCATGGCCCCTGGGGCAGGGGTTCTTTGTTGGGGTGGTGCTCTATTGGTCATTTAGTGAAAATGTAGAAATTCTTTGAAAATCTTCTTCTCTGTCTCTGGGTATTAAGTAGACAAACTAATAGCATGGTAATGATGAGCAAGGATGCCTCTTTATACCCCCCGCAACAAGTTTTTTTTTTGGGGGGGGGTATACTGGAATCGGGTTGTCCGTCCGTCCGTCTGTAGATGCAATGGTTTCCCGGCTCTAAAGCATTATCCTTTCCACCTACCGTCACCATATCATATATATGAACTACCCATGGGATGAAGATGTTCCCTATCGATTCTGGGGTCAAAAGGTCAAAGGTCAAGCGCACTGGACATTGAAGTAGCAATATGGTTTCCGGACTCTAAAGCGTTATCCTTTCCACCTACAGTCACCATATCATATATATGGACTACCCATGGGATGCTGATCCCTATCGATTTTGGGGTCAAAAGGTCAAAGGTCACGCGCACTGGACATTGAAGTAGCAATATGGTTTCCGGGCTTTAAAGCATTATTCTTTCCACCTACAGTCACCATATCATGCATATGGACTACCCATGGGATGAAGATGTTCCCTATCGATTTTGGGGTGAAAAAGGTCAAAGGTCATGTGCACTGGACATCGAAGTAGCAACACTCAGAAAAGGGATAGTTTATTCCTATTACTAACACCCTTTGGGAGATTGGGGTAAGTGGGGGTATTCTTAGTGAGCATTGCTCACAGTACCTCTTGTTAAAAATTTGTGAAATTCATGGCCCCTGGATCAGGGGTTCTGGTGCTAGGGTGGGGCTCGATAAGTCATATAGTGAAACTGCGTTATTTCTTTGAAAATCTTCTTCTCTGTCCTTGGGTATTAAGTAGACAAACCAATAGCATGGTTATGATGAGCAAGGATGCCTCTTTCAAAATTGTGAAATTCATGGCCCCTGGGTCAGGGGTTCTGGTATTAGGGTGGGGCCCTATTGATCATATAGTGAAAATGCATTTTATTTCTTTGAAAATCTTCTCCTCTGCTGCTGGGTATTAAGTAGACAAACTAATAGTATGATAATGATGATCAAGGATGCTTCTTTCAAAACTGAAATTTATGGCCCCTGGGTCAGGGGTTCTGGTGCAAAGGCGGGGCTGGCCACATAGCTATTCAGTGTTTCTTCCATCCAAAAGTAAAATTCTTATATTTAAACACAAACCTAATTCAAACATTGGAAGGTTGTTACATGATACTCAGGTGACCTATAAGGTCCCTAGGCCTCTTGTTTTCTATTTCCAGTTATACTCACCGATAAGATAATTACAAAACATTGCTTCTCTATGTTATGCTCCTTGGCGGGGAAACTTGAGCGCTGCTCCATTTTTAATAAATGTTAGATTGAAATTGAAGAAAAAATCACTTCCATTGGATGATTGGATGATATCCAACATTGTAGAAATCTTAATAAGTTGCGTTCACCTGCACGATATCTTGAAGCAATTGCTTAGTGAGTTTGTATCGTTTAGTTATTGAATCATAAAACAAACAAAAATATTGCTGGAGTTGAGTGGGGGGATGGTCAAATTGATGATTTAGCATTCCTTGAAGTACACTATTTACCTGGCCCTTAGGGCTCAATGAATATTGCGCTCCTCTGCAGGTAGCTAAATTATTTTATTATATATTTAATTGCTGTTATAAAATTTAGAAATTCATTTCAAAATTAAGGATTATCTCCCTCATGCATAGCTCTTATCCTTGGACGAATTTGGCTCCACTTGTTTGGCACGCTGTTTTTGGCTATATTTAGATCTAAACCTTCATAGTTATTTCGGATTTCAAACATTTCGATTGAGCATCACTGAAGAGACATTATTTGTCGAAATGCGCATCTGGTGCATCAAAATTGGTACCGTATAAGTTTTAAATTGTCTAGTTATGGTCCCTATATAATCTAAACAAACGCAAAGGCTTCATAACACTACTTATTCACTGGAGGGTCAGGTGCAGCGGCGATTGTGACATCTAAAAGGACACCTCAAACGTTTAAAAACTGGTTACAACAGCCAAAGCCAGCTCAGCTGTGTATCTGAGCAGGAAAATGTCAGGCAAGCCTGTTGCCCAATTATTTTCAATACAATTCTATGTCTTACACTCAACAAAAGGAAAACACAGAAGGTATAACTTGTAATCTGAACATTTCCCATCTTTCTACGACAGAAGTTTGTCAATGAAAAACCGTCGTCATTCAGCCTTTAATGTCTTATAAATTCAAATCAGGACTATATAAGAAAACAATTATGGACTTTTTCAGTGATGAATATGGTTTGTTATTCACCAGAAAAATATCAATATTGACTTAGCTTCTCCTCTATCAATATTAATATATTTCTGATGAACAACAGACCATATCACCGAAAGAGTCTATAATTATATAGTTTTTACCTCAATATCATCTGTTTTGGAATATTTTTCTGTTTTTTATTTCAATATACACCTCATCAGATTATTTTTTTTTACAGAATACAGGGATAGTAGCAGAAAAAACATGGTTGGTCCAAGTTTTCAAAACAGTCAAAATGTTTTGTTTCTTTCTGTTAGAAGTTCATTGGATTCGCTTGCATTTCTTTTTTTTTTTTTCTTTTTTTTTTTGTTTGCTTGTTTTTTGTTTTTGTTTTTCTTTGTTATCCAGGGGAGAAAATAGTAAAAAAAAAAATTGCCTTTATGTTGATTGTTTAAAAGATAAAGAATTTTTTCCAAAACTTTTTCACTTTAAAAAATTGTAAATTATGTTTATCATGATAAGAAAGACCAATAAATGTTGCTTAGGCCAAAAAAAAATTAACAGTTTCTTGGGCCAAGAATTTCAAAATTCAATGCGGCAGGCAGGTTCTCTTTTTTCTTGAAGCCAATGTTATCTTTTGTTTTTGTCAGTCAACAAAATGATGATATCAACTGATTCTTACTTTTTTGAACTCTTATACTACTTATGATATACACTTAAAATAATATTATTCCAAACATTTTTATACAAAGTTAATTCATAGAATACCGGTTTAACAATATATATATATATATATATGTGTGTGTGTGTGTGTGTGTGTGTGTGTGTGTGTGTGTGTGTGTGTGTGTGTGTGTGTGTATTGTATATCAAATAAAAGCGTCTTTTTTAAGCATACATGAAAAGGGAATAGCTCAATTTTATTTTCAACTTGGAAAAATAGAAAATAGACTGAGTAATTTCCCTTTTCAATATGCCAATAAAAATTGATCAATGCGGAAGTGTTTGTCCTGATGCAGGCGGTGCCTGAGAAACAATAGATTTATTTATTTGGCCTTATCAACCTTTATAAAAATCCAGACACTGCAGGAGTAAAATAACTAACACAGACACAATAGGGTTTTATTAAAAGTCAACAATTATTTTTTTTTTTAAATTGACTGACCACAATTAAATTAGCTTGAGATTATTCACATTGTATGTCCAAGAAAGGCACAAGATAGTTTGCTTGAATAAGGTCAAGATAAAAGCTGAATTTTTTTGTGTGAATGACATGTGCCCCATGTGCATTGCTTTGACAAGACCTTTCCCAATATTTCATGATTTTTACCTCATGACCTTGACATTTACCTACTTTTCATAAATCTAAACTTGACAGCAACTTTTGCACCTTGACACATGAGCTGTTATGTTTTTACCTGCGTCACCGAAGGCAGAAGCAGGTCTAGTGGCCGCTCCACTCCGTCCGAAACACATCGTACACTAACTCGAAAACGCCTTATCCGGTTTATCCCAAATTTTAACAGATTAATAATGTCTTGTTCCCTTTCTTTTTTTGTTAAATCGACAAGTCGTTCCAGAGTTATTGGACTTTAACCACTAAAAAATCAACATTTTTTCGCTTGTCGTACACTAAATTTATTTGTAGAATGCAATTAACACATATTGTAAAACATTATTTCCCACTTTAAATATATATGCATTGATTCAAACTTCATACATTTTCATCTCAATGATTATCTCTCAATACATAAAATCATAGACAATTCCCTGCTTTCTTTATCAGTTTATATTATTGTCCAATGCTGCAGTGCCAATTACGTTGCAATTCCTATGCACCTATATTCCAACATATTAGCGCAAATAATCATGCTGAAAGTCCTAAGCATCTATTTCCCCAACGAATAAGTGCGAGCAACGCAGGTCCAGAGCCGACTTTGCTCTTGTTTTCCCATGGAAATTATTTGTTACAAGATATTTCTGATTGTACTCTGATTTTTTAAACCATGATCTACACCACATTAACTTTCAAAAAGTTTAATTTTGGCTTTTAATCTTGGCTTTAGCACCAAAAAAAATTCTTGGACGAGGTTTACAAAGAATTTATTTGGTGACATAGGAAATAAATTCATTATCCAGGTCCAATTAAGGGCTTCCGGGAATTTGCACTGGGTTGTATTCCATATTTAGCCTCAGGGTGTATGGAACACAACCTGAGGAAAATCTCCATATACTCTTGATTGAATCTGGATATCTAATATTGCACCCCAACCAAAAAAACCAAAAATCGGAGTTCTCTGAATTTGCTTGCTTTATTACTAAATCATAATAAATCAACAAGTCGTAGAAAATGTTTAATAAAGGAACTATGGAACTAATAGAGAATATTGGCAGAAGTTAGGGCTATATAATGCACTTGCAAAGTAGTGCATCTTTTCAGCCAACTTTTGTCAATATCCACCAATATAAGTTCACTATCATCACACAAAAAATTACTACAAGTTTGGAATTTTTATCTCGGTCAAAAGATTCTATTAAAAACAAAGTTATAAAGTTTTCAATTCTTTGTTAGTTGTAAAAAAAAATTGTGTAAAAAGCAACTGGATAATTTTCACAGTGATTATTAAAGCTACATTGTATTCACCATATCTCATTTATCTATTCTCTACACTTTTTTGGGCTTTAGTACTGCTGAATTCAATGACTTGGCTGTGGATAAATGTCCTATTTGCCAGGAAGCATTTTTGAAGACAAATTTGGACAAACACGCAGCTTCCTGTGGAGAACCAGCAGAAGTAAACACAGTTCCAAATACTAGGTACTTTCTTATTCATGTTTATGTTTTTTATGTCACAGGAGTCATGTCGGTAACTTATTGCTACTTTTTGTATGTTATCATGTGTTGTATGGTGATATCTAATTTTATAAAGAAAGGCCCGGGCTCAACATTAACTGAAATAAGTTTGTTCATCAGAAAAGTTGCAAACAAATGTTACTTGTTGGAATTCCTTGTGAACATGTCTGATTCTTAGCGGGTATAAAAAAAATGCACAATTCATTTTGAAGAATGAAATAGAATAATAAAGAGTATCTTATAAAGATTGGGTTTTTTTTGGAAAATAAAACCATTACTAATCTAAAATACAGTAGCATACAGTAGCACTGCCTGTAACCTATTCTGGATCGTTCTTGTCCATTTGACTATGACTGAACCCTGGGGATTGCAGTTTTTCGATCTCTGGAAAAAAAACGCCTTGTGAAATTAAATCTGTGGGAATTCAGCTCAACTGATTTTTACAAATATTCCATAAAGGTACAATAAGTAACTTGTATATCATCTTACTATGGTAACGTGAGTGGAAGAGGGATCTTGTAAATTTATTTGTCTTTTGCTTGTTATGGATGTATTCAATAAGTATATCTGATCATTAATGTGAATTGAAGAAAAAATATGTATGGTCATGTTTAATTTCATGTAGGAATGATAACATACTAAACATATATTTAATAAATGATGAAAACAAATTTAACAAACAACAGTTTTGTTTAATACTATATTTTATTTTGTTACAGCTCGCTCTCAGATTGTCTAAAAGTATGTGAGATGAAAATCATAAAGGAAGAGCAGTGGGACATTGCTGTGGTGCGTAAATGTTTTCTAAAGACCGTAATGGAACAACTGGAGGAGGCTACAGAGGCAGATTGGGAAAGAGAAATGAAAGTTACATTCATTGGGGAACCAGGCCTTGATCCGGGGTGGGGGCTTACAAGGGAATTCTTCTCGTTGTTGTTTCTTAACACCCCAGTGTTTGAAAATGGGTGCTTTAGTTTATTCACAGAGAGTCTCGACAAGAGACACTATTTTACAGTAGGGAGAGCTGTGTCAAGGTCAATTCTTTTGGGGCATCCAGGACCATCTTGCTTAAATACATATATAGTTGAATTTATTCTCAATGGGAGAGAACCAGACTCAAATCACCTTAAATGTGAGCAACTGTCACACAGGGAAGATATCATCTCTGCGATTAATAAGGTATCTAAAAATAATATATACTCATTTGTTTTTAAGACATTAAATTACCGTTGCTGTTTTACCTTGCTCTCACTCAGGTGACCTATTGCTATCTGTTTTTGTTAACATTTGAACATTTTTAGCTTCTTCTCTGAAACCGCTGAATCAGTTTCAACCAATTTTGGCATCTAGCATCTGTAGGTGAAAGGGGAAGGAAAATTGTAAAATTGATGGACCATGCCCCCCCCCTGAGGCCTGAGGGGTGGGGCTAAAACCTTCAAAATTTATACAATCTTTAACAATCTTCTTCTTTACCCCTGCACATCAAGCAGTCAAATAGTTGGCATGATTGTAGTAAGCATTAAGCCCCCTACCAAAATTGTGAAATTCATGGCCCCAGGGCCAGGGGTTATCGAGTTGAGTTATGGCAGGAATTTATTGATCATATAGTGAAAATGCATTATTTCTTTGAAAATCTTCTCTGCCACTGCGTTTTATTTGATACTTCTGTAGATCCTCTCCAGTGTTTTGTTATTCTCAGGTGACCATAAAGGCCCTTGGGCCTCTTGTTAATCTCTCTTTGCAGAGTTTGCAACTAAATATATATGCCAGTAAATGTACATGTACGTCACAGCTATTGCAACTGGACATGTACAAGGGTATTTTCTTTGAACACATGTATAATATTAGTGCATTATTCAAGTGAGTGTGGTTTTAAGTGCTCTTGTACCATGTTAATATTATAGATTGATGCAGCAACAACAGAGAGTTCAAGACAAGAAGCATTTGTAGAGTATGCAGATATTTTCCAGATGATCGGCTTCAGGAATATGTTGACTGAAAACAACATAAACAATGCTAAAGATGCACTTTTAAAACATTTCCTGTTTTATAAGTGCCTTCCAGCAATATTGCAGTTCATGGAAGGTATGTAAGCCATATATATTTTCATCTTTTTAAACCTCTCCCTGCCCCATGTGAAACAAAAAACATTTATTAGGGCTACCTATCGTGATCTGTCTCTCTGTCCGACCATCTGCAATCACTTGTACAGAGTAGGTTTTCTTTCCTATTGGCCCAATCTGGCTCAAACTTCTTCTGCATAGTCCTTAGTGGGAGATGGTTTGCAGTGACCTTGAACCAAATTTATAGATATAAGGTTAAGGAAGATTCTTTTCTGGAGCATGATACTCCCCCTTTCGACTGTGTCTATACTTCACCTATGGAGTAATATTGGATTAAGAGTATGCAGAGACAATACATTAAGTTTTTAGAGCAGAGGTCAATGTCATAAGAGATTTTATCTAATTAAATTCTCTTTCCTTGTGACCCCACCTCACCAAGAATGACCATGATTAAAGGTGCAAATCAAATGTCAAAGTCAACTCCAAATACTCTCCTTTCCAAGTCCTTTTCATCAAAATGAACATTGCTAAAAGCAGTGCCCTTTGAGATGGTCAACATCTCACTATCTAATATTAAGAATTACATGTACAAAATCATTTTTTTAAAGGTTTGAAACTCCATGGAGTACTAGGAATGTTGCAGCAGTTTCCAAAAGAGGGGGCTTCTTTCTTGGTAAAAGGAAAGGAAACAAAAGCTTCAGCAGTTGTAAATTTTTTCGTTCCTATATTTTCTAAGAATGAAAAAGAGAAAGAAGTAGAGGACATTTTGGTGTACAATTTCCATCAGCTGTCCAAGAAAATAGAGCGTATGTACATCATTTTTCATAAAATGATAAACAATACTGTGTAAACTAATGAAACAATACACAATACTATGTAAACAGAATATGACAGATAAATTGCATTTTAATGTATTTCAGGGGGAAGTCTCAAAACTCCATGGATTAATTGCGAGAGTGAGATACCAGTGGAAATGGAGGTCGCTTTTACCATGTCGCATTTGCTACAAGCCTTAACTGGAAGTCCAGCTTTACCAATGAATATTGACAATGGGTTAATACAGTTTGATCTTAAAGTACCAAACTAATAAGTGTTAACACATGTGCTCCATCAATTTGTTTCTCAAATTGTATTGTCAACCAAGAATATTCAAAATTTGAGGAATCCTTTTTGAATATAATAATTGGGGCACCTGGGTTTGGAATTGAATAGCAACTTTGAAATAATGCCCAACATCACTGGTTATTTAAGCAGACCTGTTTATCCCTTTTGTTGTTAGGTCATCTGAGTCACTTTAAGGGTTTTTGTCACATATCAAAATTTCTTAAAAATGAAACATAATAACATTCTTGAACCATTTTATTATTATTGGTCAATTGGAACTCTTAAGGCTTATGGTAATAAAAGGTTTCCTAAATAGATTTTGATGTTAAATAAATAGACCACACGATATAGTAGGGGAGAGATGTTGACATCATCTATTCCATTGGTAACAGACATAAAGACGAAGCCATTGACAACTCGGAACTTTGACTGAATAGAACAAATTACTACATTGACTTCGTAATTTTTATAAATATTGAGAGTTTTAAAATTTTCCTTCATTCATTATTTCAATAATTTTTTTTATAGATAAACTTATCTAATCCAGTAATGAATATCAACACAAGTACTAGAAATTACAATTCTTCAATGGCATGCTGCCATTCACTATTACGAATTTCACAAAATTCCTACCATTAAATTCTGTGTGACTTCTTAAAATGTTTTATTATTTTCGGGGTTTTTTTTTTTAAAAAAAAGGAACATTTCTTTAAAATTGTTATAGTAAAAGCAAGGATCATGGTTAGGTAATGTTCTGAATGAGTACCAAGTCTTTTCGTTTACAGAAAAAGGGTCCCAACAAAGTCTAGGAAATGTAAAAAAAAAAATATCTTCCTAAATCTTTTCTTATGCACATCGGGCACTAAAATGCTGCAAATTATACCTTATTAGCTGTCAATGATCCAATTTATTTATTACATAACAGGTTTAATTGACACTTATGACATGACAGCAATGGCGTGTGACATTAGTGATCAAAATATGCATATTGAGAAATTCAGACTTTGAAATGCTGAAACATCAAAAATATTAATTTTCTAGCACAGAATTTTAAATGGATGATTTTATTAGAATGTAAACTGAAATAATTTTGAGACATGATAAAAATCCTTAAAGAGAGGTCAGTGGAATAGGGAATGTGCTGGGTTTGCTATATTTAAGATCAGTGATTGTTACACAGAATATGGAAACTACTTGTTGAATTTGAAGTGTACATGTACATTGAATCTATGTGGCGTAATAGGCAAGGTGTTTACAGTTTATTGTCAATTCATCTAAGGTATGTTCAATATTATTTAATATATGTTCAATATCATTTAATATATGCTAAAGTTTGTAGTAGGATCTTAAAAACCAATGGAACTTTAATCATAAGAGTTACACATTTCATTTCCAAGGATTAGTCTAAAAGTAACACTCATGTACATGTTACAAAAATGTATTTGAACATGGTTATGTTGATTTAATAAAATATATACATATATTAAATACTTAATAAACAATAGTTTATTATCTGTGGGATGCCTCTTTATACCAAACCACTAAAACAAATAACAAAACCTATACGAGACTGGTACAAATTCCCAGACAATCCATGCAGTAATTGCCAAAATCATGTCTACAGACAGTTAAATGGACAGACAGATATGCTGATAACATTATATTCCACCTAAACTTCATTTGCAGGGGTATAATTGCAGATAACAGAAAAGACACCAGGGCCACAAAACCTGGACAAGCTCACTTTGGATCATAATCTCGCTTTACTATCAATTCCTTTTGTAAAAAGTGAGTTCGCCTAAGTTTTCTGGCTCTGGAGCCAGATGCCTTTCAGTCGGAAAAGCTCATTCAAGCCTGCAATTCAGGAGAAAGAAAAAGTGTAGCCAGATACAAAGAAATAATTTCAAAGTTTAACATTTATATTTTTACATGAAATCCAGAACGATGAATTGATCAAGTTTTGCATATATATATATGTACATATATATATATATATATATATATATATATATATATATATATATATATATATAATTTAATTCTGGTTGTAATGCCCCATTTCATTGGATAAAAAATTGAAGTTATATCGTATAGCATAAGTTGCCTACATCACAATAGCTTGCACCAAAGTCGTATCTATCCGCCTGACGTTGCATTTAAATTTTGTACAATTTGAAGTTATTTTTAAGGACAATCGTCTTATTTTCTTACACTAAATGAATGAAATTTTATAAGGAACGAAGTTGATTTTTACCAATGTTATACGATATAACAAAACTTGGGACAGTTTATACTTTTTATATAAACCGCTTCGTGGTTTATAAAGCGTAAACTGCCCCAAGTTATGTTATGTCTTATAATATAGGTGAAAATTAGCTTCATTCCTTAAAAATATATGTGGACGAACAAACACACACTTTGTTATCAACTTCCCTAGGCATAATTTATGAGAACATCTCTAGCTTGTATAAATAGATCAATGCCATCAATATCTGAGTCTTTTAAAGGGTCCAATAATCTTAGCAAGTCCATATTCATTCTTGCATCTTGTATTTCTGGGGGAGAGACATGTACAGACTCGATATCATTGCTGCATGGTCCATATGCTAGTTGATCCACTCCAAATAGATGGTATTCTTCCAAAAGAAAAGCAGAAAACATGATTTGTTAAAAGTATAAAATTACTTCTTTGTGCTGTATTGAAAAGCACATCATTTTCAAAGCATATTGATTTATACTCGGAAATCCTCATTAGTGAAACAGTGTGTGTCATGTCACATTCTTTGAAACAGAAAAGACAAACTGGGTGAAATATCTACTAACCTCTCTTAAATGAACTCTTGGATCCAGTATCTGTCCAGATATCCATAACTTCAGAGGTGTTCTATAGTTGGCTGTTCTAAGTGGTCTTCTAATGAAGGCAGCCCTAAACTTGTCTAAATGTTCTTGTATTCTTGGGATGAATACAAAATGTAAAGCCTTCACATGAACTTCATTATTCATATCTAATAAATTTTGGCATTCTAGGAATGTGAAGATGCAATAGAAAAGCCAGATGCACCCATCCCAAAGATCCCTCCAAAATCTCTCTATTCTAAATAGTAAATAAATATATGTCTTAAGAATTGCCCTTGCCTAAAATAGGCTGACTATATGACAGAATAACTTGCTAAGAAGACATCTTTATAAATAACAGACTCTTCATTTAAAGACAATACTTACCTTTGATTATGAACACTGCGTCCAGTTATAAAACATTTCTTTTCCAAAGTATGATTCATCAACATGAATTCGGTAAAATTTACATTCTCTCCACCCTTATCAGAGCGAACGCGCTCAGGCAATCCATACTCCGCAAACAGCCTCTCTAAATGCCTGCAATACTATCTCGGCTCGGTTGCTGTTGTTGACTCGTAAGTAAACAGGCAACCTGGAATATCCATCTATTCCACCATGAATTACAAGACGCCAGCTGAAAGTAACAAATTAAAACATAATTTGTTGCAAACAAAGCTTCCGACAACTACATGTATCAGCTCTTTAATAAATGCAACAAAGAAAGACTAGAAACTGTTTTTCTCTAATCAAAGTGATCAGGTGAGCTATGTGGCCCATTGGCCTCTTGTCCTAAAAGTATTTTCACCTAAACATCTCAATGTTTTTCTCATTCCCAGTGAGATTGAGACAATGAGGTTTGACTTCATTTCAAAATACTGATCTGTCTAAAAATATGATTACATGTACATCTATAACATACACAATTCAAATCTTTCAGAGTTAAAATACTTTTTTAATGGTATACTAGATATTAAAAATGCTCTTATTTTTTTTCTATGAAGGTATTAAAATTAAATCCACTGAAGAAAACAAATTCACATACAACATCTACAGGGTTATAGCTGAAATTATTTAAATGAGAATTTAGTACAATAACATGTACCTGATCAGCTTGTGATATCCGTCTATGTGCCATAATGATAAAGGTGCTCTGACATTATACACTCTTCTCTGAACTGGCTTCAATAAAAGACATATAAACAAGACACCCTTAAAGTCTACTCACCGCATAGACTATTTTATCCTATTTTGTTGAATAATATATCCTAGGCTTGCGAGATGACATTTGACACTCCTGTATCCTATATTTGGAAAGTCATGAATTTTTTTTTTTCACATTTTTGTCAATCTCTTCATCATTGATTAAGGAATATCTACAGAAAATCGAAATATTCATTTCCTCAAGTTTTCTTACAACTGTTGATTTGCTCACTCCTAGTATAGATGACATCTGGGTCAAAGTAAAATGTGAATCTACGTAGTATTCCAACATGTCTCCAGGTATTTGTATTTTTGGTCTCCCCTTCATACCATTTAACACATTACATGGTGCATATCCATACTGAAGAGAACAATCATTCACAGCACTATCTTTTCCCAAGATGTTCATGGCTTAAAAAAAGAGAGTCTATCACAGAACTTAGACCAAATTGTTCAGGACAGTTTTGGAATATCATTAGCATAGAAGAAATCTTGAACTGAATGTCTTCATTACTTATCTCACTTTCATGTTCACATAATAATATTATGTCTTTCAATTTCTGAATACATACTGCTTGCAGTTCTTCATTCATAGCAAATGGATAGGGTTCCCTCTCCGAAACATTTAAGAGCTGTTTCACTTCCTACTATTAAAGGAAAAATTTTTAATTAATAATTGGATATTGTGAAATCACTAATTTTTGTTGAGGGTTGGGGTTAATTTGTGTTGTATGCCGAGACACAAGAGTTCCAGTCCTCCACAAATTGTAGATTTTTAAAACATATTTATAATAATTTTACACTTCTTCATCGATTCCATGAAATCAAAACACCTCAAACGAAGGAAAATGTAATTTTCCAATAGAAAGAAATCAGCATTGGCTTGGTACTAAAATGAAGAAAACATTGGAAATCTTCAGGGCACTGAAACTATTAGACAACTCTTTTAGTGCATACCACTTGTTAGCAGGTTGGGATATAATTAGGCCCGTAGGAAGCAATTTCAGTTTGGGTTGGCACTACCAAGCAAAAATTCCTTGACAAGCAAAAAAAAAGTCATTAAACATCAAAATAGAGGGACACGACGAAAGAGAATCTTTATTTTCTATCATATACAATACGAGAGACATAAATAATGTTATTCAAATTATTGGGGGGGGGGGGGGGGGTGATAATAACACATCTGGGTCATAATATATATATATATATTTCAATGTTAATACTTTTGTACAAATATATCTGTAACAAATTCTTCTTGTAGGTATATTTAACATGTGTCTCACTAGCATTTATTATAGATAATCCCCATCTGCTATAATTTTTTTTGTCGACATGTTACTGCTATCAATTTTTGTATTGCTCTTTACTTGTATGCACTTAAGGGCCCCAAATTGGTCTCAATAAATCAAATTTCTTTAAATATGTGGTAGTTGTACTTGTACTTAGTTACTTAATTATATAAATAAATCATCAGTGCAAAAAATATATTAAATGCAGTTACTTTTTGCAAGCACATTGCGTTATAATTTAATTGTTGGGAGTGGTCTTTTATTACAGAAACAAAAGCCTTTGGATCAATTTCTTCCACAGTTGGATACTGTACAGAAAAAAAGTTGTTTACCAAAAGTTGTTGCTTTTTGTATATATTTTTATGCGAAATTATATAATTTTTAAATAAATAATTATTTGGCACTGAAAATTTAAGTTGCTGTAACCCAAACGGGCTAATATATCCCATTTAACTGAGTAGTACCTATAATACACAACCTATATGCATGCGGTTCTAATTTCCTCTGTCCTGACATACTGTATTGTTAATATAGTTCGTAGAATTGTTGATTCATACAGATGTAGTAAAATCTAATTGATTCATTGTAAATTTACTTACACTCTCCAAAAACGCAAATAACATTTCATTTCTTTCGTTCTTCTGTCTCTGCTTTTTGGTTTTCATCAAATTCATGACATGTATCTGTCATAATTCTGTGCACTAACAGTTCGTTTCACATCTTGGTCGTCAATGCGCTTGCCAATCTTAATTCTCGACAATGTTCGGAAGTTTCCGCCTATTTCCCATGTATGGTCTTGTCAAAATTCGACAAACATGTAGACTTTACATTTGTAGACTTGTCAAATGTGTGTGTGGTTTATTCAGAGCATATGTAGAGAGATGACAGATTTATTAACAAGACATTCAGTGTATCATCATTTTTACTTTCAGCATACGAAATGTTCAAGTGTGATATTGAAAGGGGCAAAATTCAAGGGTACAATCTGAAGTATGCATGCCTGAGTAGCAAAGTTAACAGGATGATAAATACACAAACTCATAGTTAAAACTCGCAGTCAACACAGTTGTATGTTCGAAACTACAAGTTTAGGTGTGGAAATTACCTACTTACATGGCTAGACTATGAAAGTAATATGATTGCAAGCTCGGATTTACAAAGTTACAAGTTTGGATTTTTGATCACGATTACCCTCCATACACCTGACATTATTTTACAAAAAGGTTCTCTTAACCTACATCTTTCTGAAAATAAACCGATAATTATTTCTAGAAAACGACTTAGAGATCAAATCACACCAAACACAAGTGTCTGGGTTTGTAGATAAAAAGTGTTTAAAATTACAATACCCCCCCCCCCTTCTAGAATGTGAAAACTAGCCGTCACGCGATGAAGAAAACTTCCCTTATCTATTAGTTGACAAACACATTTACATTTCAATACATTTATTTACAATTGTGAAAAATTGCTAATTTAAAAACAACAACCGTTGTAGTTATACATGTACGCACATTTACATACAAGATTTTTTCCTAGATCAATTCATTGTTATATACCGCTAAACAACGACCCGAGTGGGACACCAAACTGGTGTAAATTTCCGATATCTGAAAATATTAGTTTTACATCTGTTGGCCTTTTCAAGTCGAAACTGAAATTCACGGAGTATTAATTATGAGAAGGTCAAGTACACAGCTGTGGTAGATCTAATGGGGAAACTTGGGTAACAGCTACCACCACCTAAACTCCTTTTGATCCTCCCTAAAATAGATAATTGATTTGTTGGTCTAAATACAAATTAGTTCTATATATATGTATTTCATATATACGGCTTCCGTTATATATGTATGAATTGTTAAGTTTGTGTGGCTATGTAAATGAAGTTTGGTTCATTTGGATAAATGATCGCATTTCCCGTTTAAATCACGTGACAGGACGGAAGGTCTACATATATAGTGCAGCTAGGCCCCGCACATTAAATTCACTCATCATCATCAGGTTGACATACCAGGAAGAGGCGGTTGTACAGAGGACATTTTGGATATTTACAGGTTAGACATCATTATTTTACAATACGCATTGCTCTTTCTCTAAATTGTTAGAAATGTATGGGACAATTGTTTTGAATGAGTACATTTATTAAAACTGACATAGATATGCTTACAGTTAGTATTTTAATTTCATTTAATTCAGAGCGCAGCGGACGGAGGGTATATTTATCCATATAATACATTTCATGATCTACATATTTTTAACATTTCATCTATGAATTTCAAATAAAACATTCAGGTTTTCTATATGAGTGTAATTATTTTAACTTGGAGTTAAGTCTCGCCAATTCTGTAGAAATTAATTCATTCTTCCTTTGTTATATTTCCTGTATGATACAAACAAGAATTCTGAAATCTAGACATTTATTTCTTGTTTTGTGTAATGCATGTATAAAGTTTTCAAGTCAAATTTAAAGATGCGTGTTTTAATCAGATAAAAACCTTGACGTAATATTCATTTCTAACAAAGATCACTAAATGTAACTATATTGTCGTAACCAATTCAAATTAATATTAAAGTTTATTTTTTTCATTGACAGTAAACTACTCGTGACCCCTGACCCCAGAGATGGACCCGCGTGCTCAGGACGTCCTACTGTGTGACCTCTGTGAAACTGACCCCCTGCAGTATTGCTGTGAACGTTGCGGTATCAATCTTTGTTCTGACTGTGTCAGTAAACATTTCTCAGATTCCTCTAAAAAACACAAAATCGCGCCCTATCATATACACAGAAAGTTTACTCCTAAATACTCAAAATGTCGCAAACACGCGGATGAAGACTGCAAACTTTATTGTGAGAACTGTCACATTCCTGTCTGTTCTACCTGCGCCTTATTTGGTGAACACAAAGGTCACGATATATCAGATATTCTGGAAAAACTCGGCTCTAAAAAACAACGTATACAAAAAGATTTAGAAGAACTCGAGAAGAAGATTTACCCCCGATATAAGGAAATTTCCTCCGCTGCCCAAACTGAGAAAGTCGAAGTGGAAACGAATTACGGAAAACTGGCCACAAGTGCTGACCAACAAGGAGAAGTCTGGCATCGCGAGGTGACCGCCATTGTCAACAAACGGAAAGCAGACATTGTAGAGACAAAAAAAACACATATCTCTCTATTAGATAAACACGCAGACGAAATCACGCACAGAATGACTGAAATCTACCAGGCCATTCTAGAAATGAAAAACATCCTGGACACCAACGACATCTCCTTAACATCAACTTACAAATCTAGAAATGATGAATTCAATAAACTGCCTCCTACAATCAAAGTTACATTACCAAGCTTATCTCCTCCAACAATTAACACAGAAACACTTAATGAGATGTTTGGTTTATTAACTTCACTCTCCGTTACAACAGTCGGATCACTGCTTGCTGACCCGTGCCACACCGCCACCATAGACACTGGGTATAACAAACTACTCAGTGTTAGCTGTCTGAGTGAAGATCAAGTCTGGACACGCGGGAATAATGAAACTATGAAACTCCTAAACCTCCAGAGTAAACTACTGACATCAATACACACCAAGTCAGGGAGACAACCGCGGGACATAGCAGTGACACGGGACGGAAATCTTGTTTATACTGACACTAGTAATAACACTGTGAATTTAATTAAGAATAAAAAGATACGGACCGTGATCACACTACAGGGGTGGGGACCTCGCTCTGTCTGCTGTACCGCGGCTAACCATCTCCTGGTTACCATGGTCAGTGATGATGTCAAACAATCCAAAGTTGTGCGTTACTCCGGCTCCACAGAGACGCAAAGCATTCAGTTTGATGATCAGAGTCGTCCTTTCTACTCATCTGATTATTACAATAAATACATCAGTGAGAACAAGAATCTGGATATATGTGTGGCTGACTGGTCAGCTAGAGCAGTAGTGGTGGTCAATCAGTCAGGAAAACTCCGATTTAGATACACTGGTCATCCCTCTAATACCAAGCAATCATTTAATCCAGCCGGCATCACTACAGACAGCCAGAGTCATATCCTGACAGCAGACCGTGACAATAACCGTATCCACATCCTAGATCAGGACGGACAGTTCCTCCGTTACATTCACTGTGATTTAGAGTCTCCATGGGGTTTATGTGTGGACATCAGAAACAACCTCTTTGTGGCTGAGTATTACACTGCTAAAGTGAAGAAAATCCAATATCTATAAACACAGTGTTAATTACACAGTTCTACAGTGTTAATTACACATCTCTATAGTGTTAATTGCGTCAATCAAACTGGTGTTAATTTCAAATATCCAGTGTTAATTACACATGTACAAAGTTCTGTGTTGATTACCCTAATAAACACGATGTTAATTACAGTCCTGTGTTGATTACAACTGTGTTAATTACGCCAGTGTTTGAGATTTGTAATTAATGCCTGTATTAACAGTAAATTTGTGTTTGTTTATGACTGTCTGGTTGAACAGTAATTTGTTTGTTATCTCTATTATGTTTCAATGTATATAGTATAGATAAACATGATTTAGTGTACGGTTTTACATTATTACTGTTAGTACAGATAGATAAACATGATTTAGTGTACAGTCTTACATTATTACTGTCAGTACAGATAGATAAACATGATTTAGTGTACAGTCTTACATTATTACTGTCAGTACAGATAGATAAACTTGATTTAGTGTACAGTCTTACATTATTACTGTCAGTACAGATAGATAAACATGATTTAGTGTACAGTCTTACATTATAACTGTCAGTACAGATAAATAAACATGATTTAGTGTACAGTCTTAGATTATTACTGAGTACTTACTTAGATATGTAGCACTGTAACAGAGAGTGACCACAGACGTCCGGCCTCCTTCACAGATCTTCAGATACAAGGTCACAGTCTTCTGTTTATCATGTCAATAAACAACACGTATCTAAATCTCTAAATTTCTACAAAATAAACACTCACAAATTAAATCCATGACAAACTGAATCTCTTGTAATTAAAAGTTAATTACTCTTTACAAAAGGTCAGAGTAAGTCCATTACAACAATTAATTTGGGCCCCTGTTATATAGACGGAAGCCCTATAGTGATCAGCCTACGTGTCTGTACATTGACTGGGCTTAGTCCGTTACAACAATTAGGGCTCTTGTTATATAGACAGGAGCCCTATAGTGATCAGCCTGTGTGTCTGTGCATTGACTACATTGTAGTATTACTATGCTAGAAGTTTTAATGAGTGTAGTATTCTTAATTCTTATCTACAGAGATAAGAAACTTGGATGTAAACTAACAATTCGTGCTATTTTTCTACGTCCAATGGTCATAACTTAATGGAAAATCAATGGACCAAGATGAAATTCAAACTTGACAAAAAAAAGTCCGGAAAACTGATAACTCATGCTATTTTTGTAAGTCCAAGGGCCATAACTAAGTGAAAAATCAACGGACCGAGACGAAATTCAAACTTAATTTGTAACTTGTTATGACAAAGCAATGTACCAAATATTAAATGAATATCTGCAAGCACAACCCAAAACAGTCTGGAAAACTGATTATGCATGCTATTTTTCTAAGTCCAAGGGCCATAGCTAAGTGAAAAATCAACGGACCGAGACGAAATTAAAACTTGATCTGTAACTTGTTATGACAAAGCAATGTGCCAAATAGCAAATGAATATCTGCAAGCACAACCAATAAGAGGCCCATGGGCCCATCGCTCACCTGAGTCACCTTGACCCATTTCTGAAATCTTTCCATATATATTTGCATTTAAAACCTTAGTCCCTGTTATGGCACCAACTACTCCTGGAGGCCATGATTTGAACAAACTTGAATCTGCACTATGTCAGAAAGTTTTCTTGGAAATATCAGCTTTTCTGGCTTAGTGGTTCTTGAGAAGAAGATTTTTAAAAATGTTCCCATACATTTGTATGTAAAACTTTGATCCCCTATTGTGGCCCCATCCAACCCCTCGGGCCCATGATTTCAACAAACTTGAATCTGCATTATGTCAGGGAAGCTTTCATGTAAATCTCAGCTTTTCTGGCTCAGTGGTTCTTAAGAACAACATTTTTAAAGATTTATCCTATTTATTAGTATGTAAAATTTTGATCACCTATTGTGGCTCCATCCAACCCCTGGGGGTTGAACAAACTTGAATCTGCACTTTGTCAGGAAGTTTTCATGTAAATTTCAGCTTTTGTGGCCCAGTGGTTCTTGAGAAGATTTTTAAATGACCCCAACCTATTTTTGCACTTTTGTGATTATCTCGCCTTTGAAAAGAACATGGCCATTCGTTGGAACAAACTTGAAAGCCCTTCACACAAGGATGCTTTGTGGCAAGTTTGGTTGAAATTGGCTCAGCGGTTTTTGAGAAGAAGTCGAAAATGTGAAAAGTTTATGCTGCCGCCGACAAACAACGGACATATTTTGATCAGAAAAACTCTCTTGAGCTTTTGGCTCAGATGAGCTAAAAAGGGGGGGGGGATAAGTAATATTCATACTTCAGGTGCATTTGCTCTTTAGCATTGAGAATGGGGCCTTATTTCGCCCGCCTACAGATCCTAAAAGAATCCCTGCCACTTGTCCGGGAAATCTTCCTGACATAGTGCAGATTCAAGTTTGTTACAAGATTGCTACACGTAGCCATGTCCCCGACCGCCCCAATAAAAAGGTTGAAGCACAAAAGTCCCATCACTCCTGTACTAAAATTTGTCGAATCAAAATGACGGCGCAATATGATCAACTACACATGGTGACTAACAATCCTACAAAATTTGAATGAAACTCTGTGAGCGGTTTCGGAGGAGTTGCGTCCACAAAGTACTCCTATAGTGTTGTACGTACAAATTCAACAAAGTTCCATAACTCCTGCAAAAATTGTCGAATCAAAATGACGGCATAATATGATCAACTACACATGGTTACTTAACAATCCTACAAAATATGAACAAAATCCGTTGAGCGGTTTCTGAGGAGTTGCGTCCACAAAGTGAAGTGGGACGGACGGACGGACGGACACCGGTACTTCTATGTCCCTTTCCGCGTTGCGGTGGGGGACAAAAATCACGGTCCCTATGGGAAGGATGGGGCCACAGTGGGGAATACGAATTTTACAAGCAAGTGAACAGGGAATATCTTTTTAATAATCTTTAAAAAAGAACCACTGGAACAGAAGTTCAAATTTAAATGAAAATGTCCTGACATAGAGTAAAGCCTGTGCAATTCATGGTCCCCAGGGTAGATTGGGACCACAATAGGGGATCAACGTGTTATATGCTGGTATATAAAGGGATAAGGTTTGAAAATATCTCTTGAAATATTGAAGCTAGGGCTTTAGTATTTTGCATACATATTCATTCTTTATGGAAATACTGTTCATGTATTGAACCGTCACTGTGGTAGAGAGGTAGACCGTTCGCCCCATATGTGGAAGGTCAGAGTTCGAATACCAACCACTACAGACATAATTTGTTAAAACAGGAAGTAACAGTTCCATTGTCAAACGCTTGGCATTAGGTGTCAATGTCTGACATAGCCTTAACAATGGATGTCTCGTACCACAGCAGGTATGGTACACTAAAAGAACCCCCATTGTTCAAAACTCGTAAGCGCCGATCATAGGCCTAAATTTGAAGCCCGTCACCGGTCTTGGTGACATCTCCATATGAGTGAAAAATTCTTGAGAGGGATGTTAAACAAAATGCAATCACTCAGATTTACATGCTATGCAATCTTTTGATCTTGAGCTTGAAGTTTGACCCATTTTTATTACAAAACCTGACTAATACAATATATCCTGAACTAATTAAGGGGCGTCTCTCATATCTTGTAGATATATTTGTTATGGCAAGACCTTTCATTTCATAATAGATATTCGACCTTGTGACCTACTAACCTTGGAGTTTGACCTAATTTTAAGAAAACATAACTTTGTATATATCCGGAACTATTTTACGTGGAGCTTTTGTATTTTGTATACAGATTCTTTATGGCAAGACTTTGTACACAATGGTGTTTTATCTTTTGATCTTGGAATTTGACTTAGTACTTAAAAAATCCCTGATCTATTCAATTTCTCCTGAACTATTTAAGATAGGACTTTCATCATTTGTATATAGTTCTTTTTTATGACAAGACCTTATCATTTTGTGAAGTTTGACCTTGTGACCGTGACCTTAGAGCTGGACCTACTTTTTACATATTTGATTTATTCAATATCTTCTGGACTATTCTAGGTAGATCTGTCATATTTTGCGTATGATATTGATTTCTTATGGCAAGATCTTTTATTTCATAATATGACCTTTGACCATGTGACATTGAAATTTGACTTCCTTTGAAGAAAACATGGTATGTTGATTATCTTCAGAACTATATCTCTTGAACAATTTAAGATGGGGTTTTCATATTATTTATGTAGATTTCTTGATGGAATGTTTTCATGTCATACCATGATCTATGACCTTGTAACCATGGATTTATCAAGAATAGCAATATAATGTTAGTCTTATTGGTGTTGATGCATCTCGCATGTGAATTCATTTAGAGTTATGTTTCGATACTTTGGGGCTATGTTGGGGCCATAATATGAGATAATACATTTTTTTCAAGGGCATAAATATTTATAAAAGAAATATTTTAAAAACCCCAACAGCTGAAAATGGCAGGGCCAATGTGACTCAGGTGAGTGATAAAACCCATGGGCCTCTTGTTCTGCTTTGTTGGCGCTGGGGGTTATACCATTTCATAAAAACATTTTGTTAGTGAGTGTTAGATTTAATGAATTTGAAACATAAAGGCACCTGAATAATTTGAAACTTTTGAATTTGGAGATTTTGATATTCCATGTATTGAACATGGAACAAATGAATATGATGTGAAATTAGCGATTATCGTTATTTTGGAGATTCAGAAATCATTGCAGAAATTATCATACCAAAAACAATAGCTGAACCCTCGTATGGCAGCACAGTAATTATGTAGCTGATTATGCCAAAAGTTAAAGTTTTTCTAAAATGTGGCACACTCCAATGTCAAGGTCACGGGTAGAAAAAACTTTGATACGAACAGAAAAATCATGTTACAAGGAAAAGATATGTGAAACATGAAAGCCCTATTACCAACCATTCAAAAGTGTGGTTGAGGTTAATAGTTCTTTGATCCCCTATTGTAGCCCCAACCTACCCTGAGGACCATGATTTTTCCAAACTTGAATCTGCACTATATCAGGAAGCTTTTGAGAAGAAGATTTGTAAAGATTTTCTCTATATATTTGCACGTAAAACTTTGACCCCCTATTTTGGCCCAAACCTACCTATAGGGCCATGACTAAACAAGAGGCCCATGGGCCACATCACTCACCTGAATCACCTTGGCCCATATCTGAAGACTTTCCATATATATTTGCATGTAAACCTTAGTCCCAAATTATGGTCCCAACCTACCCCTGGAGGCCATTATTTTTGCAAACTTGAATCTGCACTATGTCAGAAAGCTTTCATGTAAATGTCAACTTCTTTGGCCCAATGGTTCTTGAGAAGAAGATTTTTAAAGATTTTCCCTATACATTTGTATGGAAAACTTTGATCCCCTATTGTAGCCCCATCCAACCCCCGGGGGCCATGAATTGAACAAACTTGAATCTGCACTTTGTCAGGGAAGCTTTCATGTAAATTTCAGCTCTTCTGGTTCAGTGATTCTTGAGAAGATTTTTAAATGACTCCACCCTATTTTTGCATTTTTGTGATTATCTCCCCTTTGAAAGAAACATGGCCCTTAATTTGAACAAACATGAAAGCCCTTCATCCAAGGATGCTTTTGGCCAAGTATGGTTGCACTTTGCCCATTGGTTCTGGAGAAGAAGTCGAAAATGTAAAAAATTTACACACAGACGGACAGACGACGGACAACAGGCAATCAGAATAGCTCACTTGAGCTTTCAGCTCAGGTAAGCTAAAAAAAAACTTCATTATGCAATATGTCAGAAAGCTTTCATCTAAATGTTGACTTTTCTGGCTCAGTGGTTCTTGAGAAAAAAAGATTTTTAAACATTTCTCTCTATATTTGTATGTAAAAGTTCCATCCCCTATTGTGACACCAGTCCAATCCCGGCAACCATCATTTTAACGAACTTGAATCTGCACAATGTCAGGAAGCTTTCATGTAAATTTGTAATTCCGTGGCCCAGTGGTTCTTGAGAAGATTTTCAATCATTTTCCCTATATATTTGTATGTGAAACTTTGATTCCTTGTTGTGGCCCTATCGTACCTCATACGGTCATGATTTTAACAAACTTGTATCTGCACTATGTCAGAAAGCTGTCATATAAATTTGTACTGTCCTTGCCCAGTGGCTCTGGAGAAGAAGATATTTTAATGGTTTTCCCCGATACATGTATATTTGCATGTGAAACTTTGATCCCCTATTGTGGCCCCATCCTATCCCCGGAGGTCATGATTTTAACAAACTTGAATCTAAACTGTCAGGAAGCTTTGATATAAATTTCAGCACTTCTGGATCAGTGGTTCTGGATAGGGCTGTGTATTGAGCAAAAAATTTCGATACAATACGATACGACATTTTATAAAGCGATATGCAATATATTGGATTCTTTAACAAGTCTATCAAAAAAGTCGCATAAATCATTTAATGCATAAATTTTATAAAAACTGAGTGTTTTTTAACCTATTTCCAAGTTCTTTCTCACTTTCATTATAAAATACACTTCAAATCCAAACTTTTAACAGCTGTAAAACAAACATGTTGAAATACAGTGGTATAATTATTTTGTAATAATTATTTAAGATGTGCTATCTCCTTAATGTTTATATCATTATTGATCAGTTTAAATTCAAAACAGTTAAACATAATCTTTCGTGATTGAAATTTCCAACTTTTTCACAGAATTATAGGAAAAACTACCTGCTCGATACGTATTGGAAGTTCTTTTTTTCGATACAATACAATCTTAAATATCGGTACGTATCAATATATCGATATATTGACACAGCCCTAGTTCTGGAGAAGATTTTTAAGTGACCCACCGTATTTGTACATTTTTGTGATTATCTCCTCTTTGGAGGGGGTATGGTCCAACCTGAAAACCCTTCCTGCAAGGATGCTTTTTGCCAAATTTGGTTAAAATTGGCCCAGCCATACTGGAGAAGAACTGGAAACTGGAAAATGTAAAAAGTTTACAGACGGACAGTCAGACAGACAGAGAGCCAGACAGATGATACACAACAAGCGATCAGAAAAGCCTACTTAAGCTTTCAGCTCAGGTGAGCTAACAAATAAAAGACAATATATGGTTCACACTGAAAGCTTGATCACCCCTTTCGAGACACAATTTGACTAACCATTGTCAGACCCAGGCTTCCCACCAGTCTAGTTGAATGATCAAGGTGTTGATCAGAATATGTTGAAGTCCAGCAGACTGACCTCAGTGTGGTTCCTGGGATATGAGAAGAACTCTATACATCCAATCACCTCCCTATATTATACTGCTATTTCTTAGATCAGTCCAGTTTGACCATCTATCAAAAAATATTTACAAATAAAGATAATGTTAGATAATACGAATCCTCAGAAAACCAAAGTTTCAATTGATGCGATTAAAAGTGCCTGATTGTTTTCAGTACCTATGAGAATCTTTCACTCATATTGAGACATCACGGGCTTTAGATGAAGTAAAACAAATGAAGACATTTGCATAGTGCTCAGGGCTGTATTAGTGAGGAATCTTTAACGTTTTCATGCAAGACACAACATGGGACCTCCATTTAAAAGATTATATCAAGCTACGGGAATGTTTGGCAAAGGAGCGATCAATGCCTATGTTTATAGCTTAGGTTTGATGACCTTGGTAAAGAGGAGTTTGAACACATGACAACAGTGACCCTGATCTTCGTTGAGTAGTCAAAGTTTAGTGTCACTGTCTGTCTTAGTTACATTAGATCCCTACATGAGCTTCAGTAGGCTGCCTAGTATATAAATCATGTTATAAATCAGAACTACAAAGTACACAACAATTTGTCCAGGGACCGTGAATTTTACAAGTTTGTTAGAGAGTTATATCTTCTTATTATGTACACAATCTGGTTATGTGATGTCGAGAAGTCAAGTGAATGTGTGATCATGGTATAAATTGTAAAGCCGTTCCTGACCTCGCTAATGCTTTGTACTCAGTTTGTTAACTACTTGTCTAGGCATTATGAAGAAGATAACATAAGAGGTGAAGATAACGAACAGCAATGAATCTTATAACTCCTATATAAACAAGAGATGTTTGTAAAACACAAATGCCCCCATGGTGCAAAATTGAAAAGGGTTATACACACACCTCATTTAATTGATAGTTTTATCATCAATTCAAAATATTGAGCAGACAATATCTTCCTATGTCAAGAGTGAATTGACCATGTGACCTAAAATTCAATAGGGGTCATCTACTCCTTATGCTGTACCAGTGTACCAAGTTTGGTACGTGTCAATCAAGCAAATAATTCTTAAAATATAGGAGACAATATATTACTATGTCCAGTTCAACTATTGACTTTTGACCTCAAAATCAATATGGGTCATCCTCTCCTGAAGATGTACAAGTGTATTAAGTTTGATGTCTGTCAAGTAAAAGGGTTATCAAGATATTGAGTGGACAGTATATTACTATGTCCAGTTTGACCCTTGACCTTTGACCATGTAACCTCAAAATCAATAGGAGTAATCTTCTCCTGAATATACACCAGTGTACTATTTAAAGTTTGATGTCTGTCAAGCAAAGGGTTCTGAAGATATTAAGCAGACAGTATATTCCAATGTCCAAGTTGACCCTTGACCTTTAAACGTGTGACCTCAAAATCAATAGGAATCATCTTCTCCTGAAGATGTACCAGTGTACCAAGTTTGATGTCTGTCAAGCAAAGGGTTCTCAAGATATTGAACGGACAGTATATTCCCCTGTCCAGTTTGACCCTTGACCTATGCTCATGTGACCTCAAAATCATTAGGGGTCATCTTCTCCTGAAGATCTACCAGTGTACCAAGTTTGATGTCTGTCAAGAAGAGGGTTCTCAAGATACTGGGCAGACAGTATATTCCCACATCTAGTTTGACCCTTGACCATGTGACCTCAAAATCAATAAGATTCATCTTCTCCTGCAGATCTACCAGTGTACTAAGTTTGATGTCTGTCAAGAAAATGGTTCTCAAGATATTGAACAGACATTATATTCCTATGTCCAGTTTGACCCTTGATCTTTGACCATGTAACCTCAAAATCAATAGGGGTCATCTTCTCCTAAAGACGTACCAGTGTAACAAGTTTGATGTCTGTCAGGCAAAGGGTTCTCAAGATATTGAACGGACATTATTTTCCTATGTCCAGTGTGACCCTTGACCTTTGACCATGTGACCTTTAAATCAATAGGGGTCAACTTCTCCTGAAGACGTATCAGTGTACCAAGTTTGATGTCTGTCAAGAAAAGGGTTCTCAAGATATTGAACAGACAGTATATTCCTACGTCCAGTTTGACCCTTGACCTTTGACCATGTGACCTCTAAATCAACAGCAGTCATCTTCTTCTGAAGACGTACTAGTGTACCAAGTTTGATGTCCGTCAAGCAAAGGGTTCTCTAGACATTGAATGGTCAGTATATTCCTATGCCCAGTTTGACCCTTGACCATATGACCTCAAAATCAATAGGGGTCATCTACACCTTAGGATGTACCAGTGTGCCAAGTTTGATGTCTTTCAAGCAAAGGGTTCTCGAGATATTGAGCGGACATTATATTCCTATGTCCAGAGTAGATTGACCCTTGACCTTTGACATTTTGACCTGAAAAACAATAGGGGTCATCTTCTACTCATATCCAACCCATATATGAAATATCATTATCATCAATTGAATGGTTCTCAAGATATTGAGCGGACAACACATAATCTACAGACCGACCGACCGACTGTTGCAAAACAATATGCCCATCTTTTTCAAAGGAGGGCATAAATATAGGAGATAATATATTACTATATGCATGTGAAAAGATTCCATCTCGATGTGACTGTAATGATACAAAAATAATGACTATTATGCTGAAGTACCAGTCGGAAAGTCAACATACCCTGCTACACTTTCCATCCCTCTTAGATCCACTAAAACTTTAAGGAAAATTATTGGATCATCATGTCCTGATGATATGCACATGTACAAAGGACAATGAAGCAATATACAAAGTTTCAAGTTTATCCAATAAGTCATAAAGGAGGATTTTGTGACAGACAGACAGGACAGATATACAGACAGATGAACAGATAATACAACAAGAGGCCCATCGGCCAAATCGCTCACCTGAGTCACCTTGACCCATATCTGAAGACTCCCCATATATATATTTGAATGTAAAATCTTAGTCCATATTGTGGCCCCAATCTACCCCTGGAGGCAATGGCTTTTATAAACTTGAATCTGCATTATGTCAGAAAGCTTTCTGTTTCATGTAAATATCAACTTCTTTGGTCCAATCGTTCTTGAGAAGATTTTTAAAGATGTCCCCTATATATTTCTATGTAAAACTTTGATCCCTACTGTGGTCCTAACCTATCCCAGGGGCCATGATTTGAACAAACTTGAATCTGCACTATATCAGGAAGTTTTCATGTAAATGTCAGCTCCTCTGGCCCAGTGGTTGTTAAGAAGCTTTTTAAATGACCCTACACTTATTTTGCATTTTTGTGATTAGCTCCCCTTTCAAAGGGGCATGACCCTTCATTTTAACAAACGTGAAAGCCTTTCACCCAAGGCTTCTTTGTGTCAAGTCTGGTTGAAATTCATCCAGTGGTTCTGGAGAAGAAGATAAAAATGTGAAAAGTTTACAACAACGACGAGGCTGACGCCGCCGACGCTGACGACAGACAACGAACAAATTTTGATAAGAAAAGCTCACTTGAGCCTTTGGCTCAGGTGAGCTATAAACAATATGTCCCTGAGAGAGGGGAGATTTAATTATACCGACTGCATATAACAGGTGGTCTTCAGAAAGGGATCAGATGGTAAGAGATGTTCCCTCAATTCTACAGGACTGGAATTGTTTCTGTGGTCAAGGTGCAAACATCTCTTGAGGCCAAGAAAGCTGAAAAATGCATGTGACACTGAGTGCTGGAATGACCAGAACTAAGACAAGATTTAATGTTATTCATTGACGATCAATCAATTACATCACTAGTGTTTATGTAATCTGCTGCTACATGTAAAATGATTGATTTATTCCCCGCCACACTCAACAATTTTTCAGTGATATGGTGGCGCCCAGTTTTTATTGGTGGAAGAGAAAACACAGATACAATGTACCTGGGAAGAGACCGCCGACCTTCCGATAGTAAACTGGGAAATTTTCTCACTTACCGGCGCAAGCAGGATTTGAACCTATGCCGATAAAATGTAGAACGTATATAAAGTGAGGGGTGGAGTTACAAGTCGTGCTTTTGACAAAGCATTTCAAGACCAATGTCTAAAATTACATATTGTTTTATGGTCATTCATCTAGTCTAAGGGAGATAACTGTAATATCTACCATTCTCTTTACACTTTTGCAAGAAAACTGAATACTTCTCCAACTCTTCTTAGAGTAAACGAGGCCTCCCCTAGGTATCTACACTCAGGTAAGACTGCAGGTTAATGAGATGGTCAGCCTCCACCAGCACGGTAGGTCAAGCTGTACTGGAACACTGACCTGGGATCTGGCTACTGAGAGGCGTGGTCTTGTCTTTTACTGGAACACTGACCTGGGATCTGGCTACTGAGAGGCGTGGTCTTGTTTTGTACTGGCACACTAACCTGGGACCAACTCGGATGAGATTATATTATCCAGAGTGACAATATGTTTGAAATTTATACAATATATAGATAGACAAGCTGTCATAGTTCACAGGTTGGCCTGAGTCGAGCTCCTTAGGTGATGATGGGCCGAGAAATGTTTTCACACTTTCTTCACACAAACCCCTACAAAAATCCACCAATAAAGTCAATCAACTTTATTTTATTATAAAGTCATGACAAAATTGAGAATGTACATCATGAGGTGTTATTAGCTGGTCAACGTTAATTCAGAACAATATTCCCAGGGAAACAAGTCCCCATGTGTCATCAGTGTTTCAAGCCATAACATGTACATTAACTCTCTGTACTATGAGGGTAGGGGTGATACTGTTACACAAAAAGAGGTTCATGGGCCACATCGCTCACCTGAGTCACTTTGGCCCATATCTAAAGATTCTCCATATATATTTGCATGTAAAACCTTGGTTCCTATTGTGGCCCCAACCTACCCCCGTGGACGATGAATTTTACAAACTTGAATCTGTACTATGTCAGAAAGCTTTCACGTAGATGCAAACTTCTTTGGCTCATTGGCTTTTGAGAAAAAGTTTTTAAAAGATTTTTTCAATATATATTCTGACCCACTAGTTTTTGAGAAGGTTTTTAAAACTGTTCCCTATTTATTCCCGTGAAACTTTGATCCACTATTGTGGCCCCAACCTACCCCCGGGTACCATGATTTGTACAAACTAGAATCTGCAAGATGTCAGAAAGCTTTTATGTAAATTTCAGTTCTTCTGGCGCAGTGGTTCTCGAGAAAAACAATTAAATGACCCAACCTTATTTTTGCAAATTTGTGATTATAACCCCTTTGTAGGGGGCATGGGCCTTAATTTGAACAAACTTGAAAACCTTTTACTGAATTATGAAATTAACCCAGTGGTTCTAGAGAAGATGATGAAAATGTGAAAAGTTTATGCCGACGACAGACAATGGACAAATTTTGATTCACTTGAGCCTTCGACAGACAGACAAAGTGAAATGACCCCGATATCTGTAGGCGTCTTCCTCTTATTGTAAATTATTTCCGTACACAATTTGAAAACTGTACGATAAAAACCGTTTGAATTATCGTGTCGCAAAGAAAGTGTTGACAGACAGACGGACGGACAATGTGATTACTATAGGGATTTCCGCATTTTATGCGGGGCCCTAAAACTTCACTTGAACCTTTGGCTCAGGTGACCTAAAATCACCAATGCATTAAAAAGGTTTTAACCCTTTCTCCACCAGTACATTTTGGAGGTTTTTGAAGACTAAATGACAATATTTTTAAATCGAGTTACATCTGTATATATCACGATTTTAGGTAGGCATGCGACATATAATTTTGTTACGAATTGACAGGGAACTTTTTTTCATAAAGTTTATCATGTTATCCCATGACCCCAAAGAGTTCTACGGGGGCTAAGGTCATTTAAGTGCACATTTTTGCAATCTTTTTTCTCTGGAATATAAATATTACGACCCCTCTCACTAGATTCGAGTCAAAAATAGGAAATTCTAAATGTATGAGCTGATGTGTTTTTTAAAATACTACAAAAACATCACAATCAAATTAATCAATTTTATTGACAAACAAATATTTTTGGTTGCTAAGTAACAACACTCATGGTGTAATTTTGACCATAATTTGCCTTTCTACTTCCATTCGACACAATTCAAACATAATTACATTGAATGATGATTAGTAAATGTCACATTATTTTAAAAATATAATCTTTGACTAGATCTTAATCATTTTAAAGGGTTTTTAGCAAAAAATACAATGAAGAGAATTAAGGTCAAAGGTCATAAAATGGAAATTTCGTACTTCATATACATATTCATCATTTTCTAATAATATATGACGTTTTGCCATTGTATCCCACTAAATAGTATAAATATTGCAACATTAAAACAAAGATCTTTCCTGTTAAAATCTAAAATGATCTATTTTTTATATTCAAATATATTTGGTTGCTAAGTAACAACACCATTATGATATCAAATGCTATGCGAAAATAATGCCCATTTTTCCTCCCCAAGTTCACTGTACATGTATACAAATGTTCAAGTACTTACTTTCAATCACTAAATTTAAATGTACTTGCATTGTATTTAATACAAATTGTTCTTATATTCAACCTCTTAAAACATATTTCTAGACATCATTTTTGATACTAGGTTGTTCGGATAGGGGCATGAGTTGACCAATATCTGTCTATCGACTGGAACTTCTCAGCAGACATGTATAAGATAATGCCCAACAATCTGAAGAAGAAGAAAAAAGATTGTTTTATACTTAGCCCCAATATACTGATGTATTCTCAGAGCTTTTGAATACTCAGTTGGCTCTGTAAATGTTTTCTATAACCAAGGCCCTCTGAAAATTATGCGTTTAATTACTTGTAAAATTTTATCTGGGGTAATTGTCATACACATTTAATAAATGTGTTAGATGCACAGCCAGATTAATTTTGGTAAAGGTAATCTTATCAAATGCATTTTATTATTCGTTTTAAACTGGAAATCACTGTCACAATATCGGTACTTTAAAACTAGTAATACCTGTACAGTTCCTCTTCAGTGAGAAGCTTCGAACTTCCTCGGGAAGCATATGACAATCCTTCCCCCTAGATATGACCATCACAGCATAATGGTTGATGGCAACACAAATGGAGAAAACCAAATCTTCTGTCAAAAACAGCTTCATAAAATCTGCAATTCTCTGAATAATCAGGTCCCATATCTGAAAAAAAAAATGCAAATAAAATCAGTGTTGGTCATCATACCTTATTTGTCAGCATTTAAAACACTTATCACACCTTATAATTAGAAACAGAATAATGATTTTCCGTGTTTTGTCTCTTTTTGTATGCATGTTATATCTAGTAATGCAACGATAAAGAGTAAAATGGTACACGCATAGCAGTGTACCATAATGCCATGATTCCATTTGCGAATGTATTATCTGGATTCATTTGAATGTTAACCAAATATATACGGATTTAACCCTATATTCAACCTCAAAGAGTCATACCAACTGAATGCCAGGTTGTCACTCCGAATGAAATGCCACAGTTCTTGGATCAGGTGTCCCTGTGTCCTCCACATCAACATACTTCCAATGCATGTCTGGATTTGCCAGTAGACTGTCACTAGTGGAAGCTACCTGGAAGCTTCCCACTAAATATTGGGATGTCAATAACCTTTTTAAAGATGAAAAAATATAATTAAGAATTATTGTTTTGTGTTTTAAAGCAGAATATAAGCTTTATGATAGTAAAGGACAGTTTCGCACGAAAGTACTGGTCATATTTATTTAAAGATAGAGATGTCCTATATTTGAAGTGCTATTTGGTAAGGGATTATATACATGTTATAAATCAAATAAATGGAATATTTCATTATACTTTGCGAGTGTAGCAGAGTGCGTATTGAAAGAAAGAAAAAACCCACTAAGCATCATGGAGGTGCTAGCATTATGCTAAACATATACATGGGAGCAAATACTGAAGAAATTCAGGTTAAAATATACAGTGTCCAGCGAAAATATTATGCCCTGAGGGAAATTGAATGGCCAGATTTAAAGTAGAATTGAATTGGTTCTTCATTGTACACGGTGTCTAAATCCCCTGGCATGGTACTCTGATGGAGTGTGGATTTAGTCGAAATTAGAGAAAATCTAAGCAAGAAGTGGGCGCATGCCCATCAGCATCCCCTGGCATGGTACTCTGATGGAGTGTGGATTTAGTCGAAATTAGAGAAAATCTAAGCAAGAAGTGGGCGCATGCCCATCAGCTCATAGCAAACCGGCATGTATGGATCATATAATTAAATGCTTTAAGTTTTCAATAGCCTGTCATAACCAGATTTTGATTGATGTTACCACCCCCCACCCCCCCCCCCACCCCCCACACACACACACCTTTTGTCCCAAACACACATTTTATTTTTTTTATTTCTCTTACAATATGAAGAAAAACCTCAAATTACGGTAATAAATTCTATTATTATAAATGATAATACAATAATGCAATATATACTTTCCTAACAGATTGTGTTTTCTTTTCATAGAAAGATAAATTTTTTTATAAACATAGAAAATCTTGGAAAATAGCCTCCGCACCAATGGTCATGAATGCCCAGTCTGATTAAAACCATCCCACCCTTTTCTCATCGTACACTAAATCCACCCTCTTCTTACACTCGCGCGTCAGATGAGGAGATACCAAAGGGGGGGATCAGACTGATTAATGCCGGTCCAGGACAGATTAATTGATGTCAGATGTTATACACTTGGTTTAGATATCATAAAATATCAATATTTTCTTTCATGAAACGACAAATTATGGTATCAAATCGCGGTTAATATATTAATCGTGAATTTTTCATAACATGACATAACGCGAACGTTTTTGTTTTGTTTTTTTTGTTGTTGTTTTTTTTCTAGTCGGCCTATGTGGCTACATCAACTTACATGTTTATACTGAATGCATGGTCGTTTGGGTCACCCTGCAACAGGATATCTTCAGACTTCTTCATCTGATATCAGGTCGTTTTCAAGATGTAAAATACGTTACAAGCGTTTGTTGTGTGGTTGTTGTTTTCGTTGAAACGGAAACACGTGTGTTGCCTGTGCACACTTTCAGAAAACCCCGCGGCCGCGATCCGGATCACGGGGGAAATGTATTATATATATAATATGCAGACTGGTCTTTTTGTTTTCTTTGTTTGGCAGAAAAAATATTTCTATTCCGAAAAAAATATTACATAACGTTTATATCTGAATCTGAAGTATTTTTTTTATTCACTCTACCGATGTAACATTTTCATTAGGTGTTTTATGAAGTTACAAGTAGGTGGTGTAACTGTTCTTTACCAATAGTGGTTTTATACTTCTTTTTTTTTAAGCAGAGAATATCTGGCTGATTATTTCATACATATATGTATATTGTTTTAGTGTATCAAAAAGTATTCATATTACCAACAGAGGACAATGCAAATAGTTTTCACTACTTTATTGTGCGATGCGCGTCGATCGCTTTCAGCGCCGACGTTTTGTCGCTAATTTTAAAGAAAACCGCGCAGCATGTCCCAATTTCATTTTATCGTAATATAAAAACTAACAAGAATTACAACACGAATAAGGGTCCATCAAAAAGAACATTTCCTATACTTTTACAGGCTGTATTTATTTTTCCCTATTTCCATATATGGATATTGGTAAAACGCCAATCTGTTTAAACATTGAGAAATAAAATTGTAAGAAAACGTACATGTGCAAAAAATAGCTATTTTCTCATAACTTTGACAGGAATTAGAAATAATTTTTATATGTTCTGAAAGCAGGGAATATATGCTTTTCAAAAATATAAAAAATAGTGCATCCATACGGGAGATTAAAAAAATCGTATCGAGGGGGAAAATGGCCTTGCGACAAAGCGTTGCGTCATATTTAGACGAAGTCATCTTTCGCTTTAAATGCTTTTATTAATTTAATGGCTTTACTTACTTTATTGATTTTTACATAGTTACAAAATAGAGAAAATTTCCAAAAATATGATATATAGATCATATATCTTATGACCGTAGTTTGAAAGATTTAGAGGCACTCCTTTTGCGCTGTCCCGTTTTTACGTGCCACCGGTCAAATTGACCGATACGGTAGAGAAGGGGTTAATACATGACCACTTACTTGATGAGTTCACTGTTGAACACACTAGTAGTCACGGGGTATGTGGGAGAACCTTTCAATATGTCACACCACTGGGGGTGAGTTAATTTTGGAGGCAGCTCTGTAAGAAGAGAAAATATCATGATTCAAGAAATTGAAGTCCAGTCAATACATAATCTATCATCAATTTAATCAGTCAATCCATCATTATATTATCAACAATTTAATCACAGTCGATTCATCTTTTAATTATCATCAATCTAATCACTATAATCAATATATAATCAATCATCAATTTAATCATTTTCAATATCTAATTAATCATCAATTTAATCACAGTTAATCCATCATTTATTATCAATCTAATCAATCAATATCTAATCAATATCTAATTGATCATCAATATAGTCACAATTAATATCTAATCAATGTAAAACTTAAATATACGGTACCAATTTTGATCTAATATCAATATCTTGTTTGTCATTAATTCACTGGTTAATTATACTACAATAGTCAACAAATCATCTATAAGTCAATATATCATTTATCGTCAATCTAATACAACGAAATACATGATCATGTCGAGTGAATCCAATCCCAATGTAATCTTAGGTAGATTCCCGATAGACAAGTTCTGATCCTCCGCTTGTTGAACAGACATTACGTCATCGTTTTTGTGCATTTTTGAGCGGTTTTCTATCTCTTGGACGAGAAGTTCATTTAAATTATCTTTTGAATTCTAAATTTGGTGCACATGGTGGAGCTTATAACCAAACTAATTATAGTCTACTTTTGGAAACGATCAATTTATCACACAAAGAATAGAAATCTAAATGTGTGTTCAGTGTGCGAAACTAACTTTAAAGTCCTATAGACTTTAGGTCCATAGTCATTTTATTTCCTATAGACCACAACAAATTCCTATAGACCGAAATTTATCATGCAATATTCATTGTTATTTAAAAATAAATAATTAGACACAAATTCGGTTTGGTAATTTGTTCATAGTTTAATTATGTTCTTTTTCAATTTCATGCACATCAAGCTTTTCAATTAGAATTTCGCTTTCTTTTTCGTTTTGTTGCAGCTCAGTTTCACTGCCTGATTCTTCATCTACTAGTCACATTTACTACATTTCATTTTCTCATGATTTTCTGCGACTTTAGCCTTGCTGGAACTTGTTGTACTGACTGCTTTCTGTTTCATTCAAGTGCGTTCACCCCCTTCCACATATTTTTAAAACCGTTCAAAAGGGACATTCCGAATTTGCATGAAAATGGCCTACACTGTAGTAAATATCAAATTGACCCCCCTCCCCCTGTTGAAAATGGATTCTGATTCGAATGATTTGTAATTACATTGTGGAACATTTTATTACAACTAAGGGGTGAACAGAAACATCAGCATACTACTGGTCCCACTTCTCATAATTATGTTTAATAAGCGGCGGCGAACCAATTTTTTACTCAGAATTCCTATAGACAAGTCGGTCTATAGCTATTTGGATAGTTATAAATCCAGTTTATTACTCAGAATTCCTATAGACATGTCGGTCTATAGCTATTTTGATTATCATTGACCGACTTGATTTTCTATAGACATTGTCTATCGGTCCATGGTTAATTTCGCACACTGTGTGTTACAAATCCAGAATACATATAGGTTTATATCTATAATGGTATAACAAAACGACTGAATAACCCATGATTAGTATAAGTACATGGGAAAATGAGGACCCTCGACCGCTTCCAATACGGGATCTGACTTAACCGTGACCGCTGCATGACCTTTGTCATATAAGGTCACCTCTTAGACCTGGTCTTGGGTTCTCATTTCTTCATGTTGACTTGACTTGATGACTTACTATTAATCATATAATATCCACAGCAGGACTAGAAATAATCATTTTATTCACTGGTCACTTAGGCATCAACTTAAATATTTACCGGTCAATTGATACCTTTACTGTCCCTTCGGACCATTGGATATGAAAATGATTGACCCAAATACCATACTTAATAATAATGAAACATTTTCATGGTTAGAAATATTTCTGGTCGCCATTTTCAAATTTCTAGTCGCCATGGTAAAAGATTTTGTAAATAAGACCTACAAGGTTTTTTTTTAGTTTGAATATTTTTCAAGAAAAAAATATACACCCATGTATGCGTTTTGTTTGTTTTATTTTTAAAATGAATAGAAATGTGCTGTGAAACATGCTGGATGCTAACAAGTCAAGTATTTACTCTGACAAAAGTTCTATTGCATTGGACCATCTTGTATATTTTATAGTACACTTCTTGGGAAGAAAACCTAGCGTTCCAAACAAGGATCTGCTTTAATGTCCTCAGTAAGTGGGCCTTCACTGCTTATGCGAATATGAGCTTCTGTAAGAGCTTCTGCTTTTGTTGGATCTTTTGCTGAATAATCAGTACCAGCATCAATAAGAACACTACATCCCGAGTTTGTAATTGTCTGTGAAATTAGCAGCAACAGTGTGTGTACATGTGTACAGTGTGTGTAACTGTGTACACGTGTAACAGTGTGTGTACATGTGTAACAGTGTCGAGTACATGTTTAGCAGTGTGTGACTGTGTGTACATGTATAACATTGTGTGTACATACAGCGCTCTGTGTAACAGTGTGTGTACATGTATAACATTGTGTGTACATACAGCGCTCTGTGTAACAGTGTGTGTACATGTATAACATTGTGTGTACATACAGCGCTCTGTGTAACAGTGTGTGTACATGTATAACATTGTGTGTACATACAGCGCTCTGTGTAACAGTGTGTGTATATGTATAACATTATGTGTACATACTGCGCTCTGTGTAGCAGTATACAATGATTTTTTTTTCTACATTTTTGACAAGGGTCCTGTGGCTTTCGAATTGGGAAAAACTGTCGACATTTCAGTCAAATTGGGAAAAATCAATTTTATCATAAATACGTTTTAAAATTATATCATACATTATATTATCTTTATTTTACACATCTAATTTTCATCTAAAATTTTCAATTATTCTATCCAAATCATCATTCCCATATTCTTTGTGAAATATTATGTATATAATTCACATCGAATGTTTATTTTTTTCAAATACGTTTTCCTTTTCATAATTTTATTTTTGGGAAAAATACAAGCTAAATTGGGGGGGGGGGAAATTGGCAATTTTTAGGAGAGGAAAGGGTCGAAATTCGGACCCAAAATGGGTCTTGAAAAATCACTGGTGTGTGTACATGTGTAATATTGTGTGTACATGTGTAATATTGTGTGTACATACTGCACTGTGTAAAGTGTGTGTACATGTGTATGTGTGTGTATACATGTGTAACAGTGTGTGTACATGTGTAAAGTGTGTGTACATGTGTAACAGTGTGTGTATATGTGTAACAGTGTGTGTACATGTGTAAAGTGTGTGTACATGTGTAGCAGTGTGTGTACATGTGTAACAGTGTGTGTACATGTGTAAAGTGTGTGTACATGTGTAACAGTATGTGTACATGTGTAACAGTGTGTGTACATGTCATATTCTGTAACTGTGTGTGTACATGTGTCACTATGCTCGAGGGTCAAATAAAACAGCTGTTGTCCGAGGACCCAGTTAATAACTGTTTTATTATACACCTTCATTTGTTAGGTTGTTTTTATTAGGTGCACATGGTTTGTTGACTTTAAACGGGACAGTGTGATAGCGTACATTTATCACCGATTCCACTAGTTTAAAAGAATACATACCCATTAGGTCTCCTAATTCATAATTATATTTTTCGTATATCTGCTCTGCTTTTCATCTAATAAATTCTGCATTTCATCATCAGTCACATCAGTGAACCTCGCCATTAGCCTACGTAAACAAATCAGCAGACCCAAGAATCATGTGACTTGCGTATCACAGCTTTAATACGAATAAAAATAAGTAAACTTCATCTTATACAATTGATTCTAGAAAATAATGAATATATATTTTTTATCTTCTTGCTGTCCCTACTTTGAAGAATTAATTGAATTTCATCTTCCGTTGCTGTCGCAAAATATGTATCCGCCATTTCTCTTTATCCAAACGGATTAAAAGATAACTCGAGTTTGCGCTATATGACGTCATCGGTCAACAGTCTTTTTTAACAGTTCCCGGTCCAACAGTCGCCAGAACAGTCGAAATCATGGACTGTTTTGTAAGGAATTGTATAGGAACTGTTTTATAGGGGTATAACAATGTGTGTACATGTATAACAGTGTGTGTATATGTGTAACAGTGTTTGTACATGTGTAACAGTGTGGGTACATGTGTAACAGTGGGTGTACATGTGTAACAGTGTGTGTACATGTGTAACAGTGGATGTATATGTGTAACAGTGGGTGTACATGTGTAACAGTGTGTGTACATGTGTAACTGTGTGTGTATATGTGTAACAGTGTGTGTACATGTGTAACAGTGTGTGTACATGTGTAACAGTGTGTATACATGTGTAACAGTGTGTGTACATGTGTAACAGTGTGTGTACATGTGTAACAGTGTGTGTACATGTGTAACAGTGTGTGAACATGTATAACAGTGTGTGTACATGTGTAACAGTGTGTGTACATGTGTAACAGTGTGTGTACATGTGTAACAGTGTGTATACATGTGTAACAGTGTGTGTACATGTGTAACAGTGTGTGTACATGTGTAACAGTGTGTGTATATGTGTAACAGTATGTGTACATGTGTAACAGTGTGTGTACATGTGTAACAGTGTGTGTACATGTGTAACAGTGTGTGTACATGTGTAACAGTGTGTGTACATGTGTAACAGTGTGTATATGTGTAACAGTGTGTGTATATGTGTAACAGTGTGTGTACATGTGTAACAGTGTGTGTACATGTGCAACTGTGTGTGTATATGTGTAACAGTGTGTGTACATGTGTAACAGTGTGTGTACATGTGTAACTGTGTGTGTACATGTGTAACAGTGTGTATATGTGTAACAGTGTGTATATGTGTAACAGTGTGTGTATATGTGTAACAGTGTGTACATGTGTAACAGTGGGTGTACATGTGTAACAGTGTGTGTACATATGTAACAGTGTGTGTACATATGTAACAATGTGTGTACATGTGTAACTGTGTATATGTGTAACAGTGTGTACACGTGTAACAGTGTGTACATGTGTAACAGTGGGTGTACATGTGTAACAGTGGGTGTACATGTGTAACAGTGTGTGTATATGTGTAACAGTGGGTGTACATGTGTAACAGTGGGTGTACATGTGTAACAGTGGGTGTACATGTGTTACAGTGTGTACATGTGTAACAGTGTATGTACATGTGTAACAGTGTTTTTACATGTGTAACTGTGTATATGTGTAACTGTGTGTACATGTGTAACAGTGTGTACATGTGTAACTGTGTGTATATGTGTAACAGTGGGTGTACATGTGTAACAGTGTGTATATGTGTAACAGTGGGTGTACATGTGTAACAGTGTGTGTACATGTGTAACAGTGGGTGTACATGTGTAACAGTGTGTGTACATGTGTAACAGTGGGTGTACATGTGTAACAGTGTGTACATGTGTAACAGTGGGTGTACATGTGTAACAGTGTGTGTACATGTGTAACAGTGTGTGTACATGTGTAACTGTGTGTGTACATGTGTAACTGTGTGTGTACATACTGTGCTTTATTTAGAATGATCTGTGTCTCGGGACAGCCTAAGTTAAACCGGGACATTATCATTTTAACGATCGGCCTAGTACACTCTAACTCACTCTAACTAGTACATTCTAACTCACTCTAACTAGTACATTCTAACTCACTCTAACTAGTACATTCTAACTCACTCTAACTAGTACATTCTAACTCACTCTAACTAGTACATTCTAACTCACTCTAACTAGTACATTCTAACTCACTCTAACTAGTACATTCTAACTCACTCTAACTAGTACATTCTAGCTCACTCTAACTAGTACATTCTAGCTCACTCTAACTAGTACATTCTAACTCACTCTAACTAGTACATTCTAACTCACTCTAACTAGTACATTCTAACTCACTCTAACTAGTACATTCTAACTCACTCTAACTAGTACATTCTAACTCACTCTAACTAGTACATTCTAACTCACTCTAACTAGTACATTCTAACTCACTCTAACTAGTACATTCTAACTCACTCTAACTAGTACATTCTAACTCACTCTAACTAGTACATTCTAACTCACTCTAACTAGTACATTCTAACTCACTCTAACTAGTACATTCTAACTCACTCTAACTAGTACATTCTAACTCACTCTAACTAGTACATTCTAACTCACTCTAACTAGTACATTCTAACTCACTCTAACTAGTACATTCTAACTCACTCTAACTAGTACATTCTAACTCACTCTAACTAGTACATTCTAACTCACTCTAACTAGTACATTCTAACTCACTCTAACTAGTACATTCTAACTCACTCTAACTAGTACATTCTAACTCACTCTAACTAGTACATTCTAACTCACTCTAACTAGTACATTCTAACTCACTCTAACTAGTACATTCTAACTCACTCTAATTGCGCTCGACCGCCAACTTCGCATTTTACAACTTTTTTTAATGTACACATGATACACCTTTTTTAAAACCTCGAAAAAAGCGGATTTTGGTGGTGGATTTTATTTATATAATCTATTATTCGGACACAAATCATGCAAAACTTCAATTTATTATTCGGGAACAAATAATACAAAACTTCAATATTTGACAACCGAACCCCTGTGATTCTAACTCACTCTAACTGCGCTCCACCGCCAACTTCGCATTTTACAACAGTGAGTGGAACGGAATGTACATTTTTTTCTTTCGTTACAGTTTAACAATATGTCTGTAAATCAATTCTTTACATTGCGTTACATAGAGTACCTTAGTGGCGGCCACGTTTGCCAACTTCACAACTTCCAGCGTCCATTTTTGTGCTGCTCGTGCATGTGTCGTCTGATTAGTCAAAAAAGATAACTCTATAACGTTGACACCACTCGCCTGCATGGTTCCCGAGGCTTTCCGATCGGATGTGCAAGTCTCAATCGGATCACGCGCTCGTCGCTTTCCGTAACCGGTAAGACTTTGCGGTTACGAAAATAGCCGAGTATTTACGATTGGTGCAAGTCCGGAAGGCCTCGGGAACCAGGCTATGAAACCACAGAAGTTCTATGTTGCGATTCCAAAAGGTAGGGCTTGTTGTTACAACACAACCTATCAAAGACAACTATCTGAGAATAGAAAGGGAAAAAAACATTCAGATATGGTATAGTGAAATAAATGGATTACTACCCCTGGCCTGGATAAGTTGGATTGCTTCAGAGACCCCCCCCCCCCTCCCAGATATACAGCATTCAGTTTCAAAAAGTCAGATGTATATGCATTGACTGTGAAAGAGCTAGTTTGGACTGTCATTAATGAGTTCATCATATCTGGGATTAACATCAATTAAATTGAGCAATCATTTTTTCAGAAAAGGAAAACGGAGATGATATAAGTAGGAAGCCGGGGGGAGGGAGGTATGGGGACTTGTTCTTTTAGGGCGATATACTATACCCGTATTTTTTATATGTGAAGACTGCGTTTGATTTTTGACTGACTGGCTACCCTTCATACTTTTATCGCAATTTCAAATATGATAGGTAATGTGCATATGTTTGCATCGACGGATTATGATTTCAAATCAACGTATGACAGGTGAAAATAACGAACATTGATCAATCTTATAACTCCCATCAGCAATAGAAGTTTAAGATTTTTTATCTTTGGTTAGAATAAAATATTTCAGTATCTTTGTATGTTTTTTTATTTTTTTTAGAATTGCTTTTGGCTCAAGAGTTTGACACCCCCTGTCATTCCAAGAGTTTCCGATGAGTTCTTATCGGTGGATCCAAAAGAGTGCGGAACCTATGACGGGCTTATTGCGAAATTAGAAATTAATTGAAAAAAAGTAAGAGTTTCCCAATTAGAAAATTGAAATGAAACAAAATTGAAAAGAAATTTCTCTGTCACCGGAAGGGCGGTTCAAGGAGACCCCCATCCCCTTTGCAGACTAATAGTTGAAAAGTTACTCAATTTTAACGAATCTTTGAGTCAAAATTATATGAAAGGTGGATACTTCATGTAATTTGCATCATTCAAATTTATTAACACCAGTGTATCATTTAATTCTAGGATAAATAAGACGACACTCTGATATAAATTTACGACATTTTCGTCATATACAATTAAGTTATCATTGAAAATTGCTTTAAAAGTATATGTAGCATACAAGTTTTGTTTAAGAATTTGAATTTGAAAAAAGAAATGTCAGGAAATGCTAAGAATGCAGGATTTTGCACCATTTACCCTAGAGCTTCCTGAGACCTAGGCAGCTCTCAGACCATCAACCTACTACATGAGAGTAACCTTTCGTTCAGCTGTTTTATTATTTCAATGCGAAATCAGATCTGAGGATGGTGATTAGAATGACCAGAACTTTGAAAACAAGTAGCAATTAACTAAACATTTACTTGTATGAAAAACCTATTTCAAGATCTCCCCTTCATGTACTTAAGAAAGGGATGTAAAAGACCCCTCTTCACACATTCTTGGATCCGCCTATGTGCAATGTTACTTAACGTAAAAAATTTAGGCATGGGATTATTTACAATTTTAAAATACACGATTACAAGATTTTTGTGTTAGTTAGATACCCTCACGCGTATTATTCCCACATTTACATTAATTTAGTAATTAATGATACTGACAGCGGCTAATTAAACCACAGGCGTACATGTAAAATTCTCATAATTAGACAATTTATTAATTGATGATAAAGACATCACTTAATTAAACCTCACGCATGTGGTTTACAAAGGAAATGTGCGTAATTATATGTAGCGACATCGTTAGAATGATCCAACTGTGTCTAGGACACACCCTCTCCATAGTTAGAATGCCTCTCTTATGCCCATAATGTAGCAGAATATTGCCGAATCGCGATTTTGATATCACCAAAGAATAAACGCGTAAATCTAAAGGTAAAATTGAAGATAACTAACCTCATTTATAGTTCGTAAGTGCTTAAAGCTGACATGAGTTAATAAATACGTACACCTTTCTCATCTTATCCGCCATATTTCTCTCAGGTAGCCTAATTTACTCTACCCGTGTATACCCCAAATGTGAATGTCACACCTGGGTGATTTTTTCAAGGTGGACTCGACCAGTGCACATATCCGATAGTAATATATAGGGAATGCGAAACAAATAAAATCACATTTTAAAACATTATGCTTTGCTCAAAATTACAAAATATTTATTGTATACAAATGCAACATTCCGAAAGTTTAGATAATTTAGAAAGAAAAAATGCAAAAAAAGCTTTTCTTGCATACTTGCGAGTGCATGCAAGTATTTGCAGTTTCTTAGGAAATAAATGCGGAGAAATCATTTGCCAGTTACATACTGATAGAATGGAATAAGCAAAGAACATAAAATCTATTATTCATATGAATTCTTGCAAAATACAGGTCCATGCCATATGCATAATATGTAATGCACATGGCATATTCGCCAAAAAAATAAAACCCGTATCAAATACGGACGTCAATTCAACAGGTATCGGAGATGTGCACTTACCGAATATATTAGATTCTCTTTATTCTGATAAATACACGAAACAAAATTATAAATTCCATTTGCATCTCGTTAGAACTTTACAACACGTTGTCATTCCATTATACAGACTGCGACACACTTCACCCGTGCCAAACAGGGTTTCTTCAATCAGGGGAGATGTCAGAGGCGAAAGTTTTTCCAGTATTGAATGCTTGTCTGGTCGAGGTTTTGCAGTTTATAAAAATCGGGAATCTAATCATATACACTGAACATCTGGTTGGATATATTGCGTGCTCAATTCAAAATTTATCGATGATCATATACAAACTTGGATATATAAATAAGGGAATAATGATCGAAAATATACACTGTTTGAAAATGCGGGTATTACATTTGCAATCCATAATAAACAGTTGATTACACAAAGACACATATAAAAGGAAATGTATAAACGAAAATATAGTTTTATTGTCTCATTGGGAACCAGAGAGAGAGAGAGAGAGAGAGAGAGAGAGAGAGAGAGAGAGAGAGAGACTGTCCTACTTCGATGTACAATATATCATTTCACAAAAGGAAAGAAAATTTATGACTAATATAATGATAAGCATACACGCATTAAAAATGTCCAGCTATTTAAAAATTTGTCATTGACAATATATTGAAAGCCTACAGGAGTTGATGCTTATAATTGAATGCATTACAAATTTAAAAAACTATATTAGTTTAAACTGTACATGTAGAAAATACTGACTTTGAATGTTAGAATAACGGAAAAAAGTAAATTCTCAAAAAAGTGGGGAGAGCAGACCAGCCTAGCCTACCTGCCCACCCCAACCCCCTGTATACGTGCCTGAAACAACATATCAATTCGTGTTGAAAGAAAGGTGCATATCTGCATTTCATTAAATTCCAAAGGAGCTCGAATTTATGTGTTCCCCTATTAATTATTTTGTATGCAAGATTCGTTCCCGAATTTAGAATCATGTTTCAGTCAGAGCAGAAATGAATTCATTTTGAAGTACAGCTTGTTTGAATGCAAATGTTGGGTTCCTTCTTTTAATTTCATCAGACTCATTAGAATCCCCTCCCCCAAACTATGCAGCTTTGTTTTTATTGATATCTAAATCGGCATATGAATCCGGATATAAATTACATAATATTTTTTCGTGATCATATAGATATCGATACTAGAAAATGCTTATACTCTTGCCTTTTGCATATCCTACTAATGCATTACAGTAGATTGACACTGTATCATATCAAATAAAACCTCAGCACGAATTTTACTGATTTATGAATACTAACATCTTATCGAATACATTTGAATTTGAAATTTCGACGTACAGTGGTATGTCTATTTTCAGAATATATCCATTTCGCCAGATCTACGAAAGGAAAATAATCACCATGGCATGTTACAGAAACATTAAAACACACATATGCTATAGTCCTGCAATGTATGCATGCTATTTTTCTGAATATATGTCTTTATGTATTCGTAAATGAAGTTCCTACGCTTAAAACTATCTTGGCCTTTATGCATTTTGTTTTGTGATTTTGGTTTACCATTCCTTACACTGTGTAAATGAAGGAAAACTTGGTAAAGGGGGCAATTCTACACCATACAATTAGTATGCATGCATGTGTTGAAAAGCAAAATGTACATGTAATAACCAGACATGCATCGTCATTTTTCATGGGAAGGGGGGGGGGGTACAACAGGAAGAAACAAAAATGAAAAATTGGATTCTTCAAAATTTCCTGCCATTCAAAATAATAATTAGATAAGATGAACGAAAACAGCAATAAAATAAAACAAAAAGCCCAAACAAACCAAGATGTTTTATCCAATGTTCAAAGTCATAATGTGGGGGTGAAGGGTTAAAAGAGTCTTTTACTTTGACTGCCTCAATACTTTCCCCCTACACTTCATTTTCTTTCATCGCTGGGGTGGGATTGGGTGGTTAGAGTCCTCTACTATGAGTCCCTCATAATATCTTCATTTTCTTAATTGGTGGTAGTGTTTGTCTTTTACTATTATATCAGAACTTTCAAGCTGGGGTCAAGTTGGGGGGGGGGGGGTGTCACCCAATATATCGTTTATTTGCATTACAAAATAACGGGTTCGAATCCTCCTCGCGCCGGTAAGTGAGAAAGTTTTCCAGTTTACTTTCGGAAGGTTGGTGGTCTCGTCCTAGGTACATTGTATCTGGTTTCTCTCTTCCACCAACAAAAACTGGGCGCTACCAGATAACTGAAAAATTGTTGAGTGTTGCGGAAAACATCAAAAAACAAACAAACAAAATAACAAAGAATGGATATAAGAGTTTTACTACTACTTTGAGAATTTTCGACAAGTGTACACGTACATCTGCGGTCCTTTCCAGATATTACGAGTAGACCCAGGTAAATAGTCGTCCGTATTCGATGTTTTTTCGTGGCGAGCATACATGATCATGTCTTCTTTATACGTACAGTAGCATTTATCTGTTTATGTATTTGCATTGTGCTTGAAGTAAGTGTGAATGGTATAGATTTTATATCCTTTGCCTATCCCATTTCGTCAATAGATCTAGATAATAGATGAAATATTTCTCCGCGTTTTTGTATAGTTTTGACATTTTTATTGCAAATGTACGCGCATTCACGTAAAGAAAAGGGATTCTATATTTATTTATCCCAAGCTTTTAGAATGATTTACTACTGTACGATATGTTAATTGTAAATTTGAGCACTGTGTTGTGTTTCAAAACGTGATTTCATTTCTTCTTGATGTCCTATAAATTAGTATCGGAGATGTACGTGTTACCTGTCGAAGCTACCTGTACAGGTAAATCGAAGACACTGATGTGAGTGAATCGTAGCAAAACTCGTCCCCTTATATACCTTGCGAACCCTGATACATATAACAATGTAATATCCAACTAATATGGCGGGTTAGCAGAGAAATATGGCGGACATATAGAATTATACTATATTTATTAATTCATGTCAGCTTTAACACTGTAAAAAGTAAGATACTAGCGAGCGAAGCTTGCGGCGAGCTCACTTATGACTCACGTGATTTGCTTTACATCAGTTAAAAAAAATGAGTATCACCCGTAATGCTGCTAGAAAAACGCCGTCACTGCAATTAAAATTGACCGCCATGTTATCAGAAACTGTTATCGGAACACCCTGCTGTTTTCGAAAAGGAATGCTCAATGAAGAACCGCCCAATACCATACATAGTCAATATTAGAAAACAATGAAACGTACCTTTTTGCAAAGAGCTTGAAGACAAAAAGAGTCGAATGGTACGATGTGCAGTTGACAGAGAAGTGCCCTGTAGAATTGAAATATGAACAGGCAGAATGAATGTCTGCAGTGCTGGAGGGGGAAAAAGATATGCTTTTCCCAGTGCAATCTGTTTAATTTTCTTCATTCAGGCCTAATGAAAGCAATTTTCATCAACAGAAGAATATCAAACATTCATATTAAATTTGACGCTGCTACTTGAATTATTCTATATCTCCTAATTTACAGTGTTTTCCCCCTCGAAATCATACATTAGTTTTCCCGTAAAAAACACGGCGTAGTAAAGATCGTAGTAAATGTTCCGTAAAAGGTGATATCTCCTGATTTGGGAGCTGTTCGCTTACTGACTGACAAGTTCCTGTAAACTGGAAGCTGTAAACAGCGAAATCCAAAACTCGCAAGTTTTAGTTCTCTTTCTACTCTAATTACAATGGAATTAAAGGCGATTCAGTTGTGAAGGTAACTTTTTTGTATATTAAGTGTGTTTGACATGATGTTAGCGAAGCATGTACCGGGGTACTGAGTAAAAGTTTTATTTTGGTACATTGCGCGTAGATGAAACACATTCTATCGTTAAACTTGGTCCGTAGGTTATTATAATGTTTAACGATAGAACATTATATCTCATAGCGACACACAGGGGTGGGTGTGGAATTTTAGTTTAAGAAATGGATTAAAGAATATGCTTATCCAAACCGTACAAACACTTTACAGAAAAACTTCATACTGTACACATGAGTACATCCACGCCACAACAACACTTGAACAGTGTCAACACTTACTTTACTTTCAGCACTTTCCGCATATATACTAACCTGAACAGTGTAAATTCCATGCACATGTACTCTGAAGTTGAAATAAAAAAAATATGCTAGAGTTCCTCATTGACAACATCTTTGAGGTCTTTGGTGATCAGGTCTTCCAACAGTCTTTTGGAATCCACTGGGCACGAATTGTTACCCTTTTTACCTGACCTGTTTCTATATTCACATGAAGCAGAAATTATTCAAAAACTTCCACGTGAGAAGAAAAAATAATCTTGCTGTGGCCTTCAATTCCACAACAAGATATATTGACGTTGTTTTGTCAAATAATGATATTAACTTTCATTCATATGTCGATTTGATATATCCCTGTGAGCTCGAAATAAAGGACACCACAGAGCCGTCCACTTCTGCTTCATACTTACATATTTTATTGAAAGTAGACTTTAACGGCAAACTGACAACTCAACTATATGACAAACGGAATGATTTCAGCTCCTCCATCGTCAATTTGACATGTTGATGTAGCAATATTCCATTCTCACCTGCATGTGGTGTTTATATTTCTCAACTGATTCCATACGCAAGAGCTTGTTCTGCGTATAGTCAGTTTTTAAATCGAGGGAAGCTATTGACAAACAAGTTGAAGGTACAGGGGTTTCGACAGTTTCGATTGAAGTCAGCATTTCGAAAATGCTATGGTCGTTATAACGATCTCGCTCGTCAATACAACCTATCATTGAGTGAAATGCTGTCTCACATGTTCCATACCGATTGCTAGACCGTTCTTGGCACACCGATTTTGACAACGGATAACTCTGTTTACCTGATGAGGACGTAGGGCTCACGGCGCGTGTGACCTGTTGACAGGGGATGCTTACTCCCCCTGGGCACCTGATCCTACCTCTGGTGTGTCCAGGGTTCGTGTTTGCCCAACTATCTATTTTGTATTACTTATAGTAGTTATGAGATTGATCACTTCGTTAAAGTTGTCTTTCATCTATATTCCTCAACAACTTGCACAAAGAACGTCTTTATTTTCTTCAAATTACTACATAGACATATATGAACATTTCCAGATTCCTCAACATACAAATATGCCACGTGTACATACAACATATTGCGTGTATATACAACATATAACGAGTTCATACAACATACCACGTGTACATACAACATATCACGTGTACATACACCATATCACGTGTACATACAACATAACCAGAGTCCTCAACTTACTAAGTGTAAATACATACATGTGCAGATTCCTCAACATACCACGTGTACACACGGCATGCACAGAATCCTAAACATGTCATATATGGATAAAACATATTTTCAGATTCCTTAACGTATCACATAAAGATTTGACAGTATCAACATTCCTCAAAATGGCACGTGTACATGTAATATATCCACAATGCTCAGCATAGCACGTGAGCATACAAAATGTTAAGATGTCTTCGCATATCACGTGTACATACAGACGTGCTAGAATCCGTAATATACTCCTTAAACATAACAGAATATCAAGATTCCCAAACATAGAATATCTGCTTACAACTAAACTTCTCAACAGATCGCTTGCACATACAACTTGTCCTAATTCCCCAATAAGTCTAGTGTACATAAAGCATTACCTGATTCTGAAACATACCACGTTTACATATCAACATGCCTATCTACACCAACATACCACATATACATATCAACATGCCTATCTACACCAACATAACACGTATACATATCAACATGTCTATCTACACCAACATACCACGTGTACATATCAACATGTCTATCTACACTAACATACCACGTGTACATATCAACATGTCTATCTACACTAACATACCACGTGTACATATCAACATGTCTATCTACACTAACATACCACGAATACATATCAACATGTCTATCTACACCAACATACCACGTATACATATCAACATGTCTATCTACACCAACATACAACGTATACATATCAACATGTCTATCTACACTAACATACCACGTTTACATATCAACATGTCTATATACACCAACATACAACGTATACATATCAACATGTCTATTTACACCAACATACCACGAATACATATCAACATGTCTATATACACCAACATACAACGTATACATATCAACATGTCTATCTACACCAACATACAACGTATACATATCAACATGTCTATCTACACCAACATACAACGTATACATATCAACATGTCTATTTACACCAACATACCACGAATACATATCAACATGTCTATCTACACTAACATACCACGAATACATATCAAGATGTCTATCTACACCAACATACAACGTATACATATCAACATGTCTATCTACACCAACATACGACGTATACATATCAACATGTCTATCTACACTAACATACCACGTGTACATACCAACATCTCACAATTCCTCGACATACCACCTGTACATACCAACAAGTCCCAATTCCCGAACACATGTCAAAATTCCTCAACATACCACGTGTACACACCAGCAAGTTGAAATTCTTCAACATACCACGTGTGCATACCAACATGTCCCAATCCCTCAACATTACACGTGCACTCTAACATAACTAGATTCTTAAACATATCACGCATATACACCAACGTGTCCTGATTCCTCAACACTAACAAACTAAAATACCTCAACATACCACGTGTACATACAAAATATTCAGATTTCTCAACACACCACGTGTACATACAAAATATTCAGATTCCTCAACATATCACGTGTACATACAAAATATTCAGATTTCTCAACATACCACCTGAAAATACAAAATATTAAGATTTCTCAAGATACCACGTGTACATACAAAATATTCAGATTTCTCAACATACCACGTGTACATACAAAACATTCAGATTTCTCAACATACCACCTGAAAATACAAAATATTCAGATTTCTCAACATACCACCAAATACAAAATATTCAGATTTCTCAACATACCACGTGTACATACAAAATATTCAGATTTCTCAACATACCACGTGTACATACAAAATATTCAGATTTCTCAACATACCACGTGTACATACAAAATATTCAGATTTCTCAATATACGAGGTGTATACCTAACATGTCAAGATTCCTCAACATACCACATGAACATACCAAAACGCTAATATTCCTCAATATAGCATATTTGTGTACACAACATTACATTTCTCAGAATACTTCGTGTACATATATGTGTCTATACAACATATTAGAATTCCTCAACACATACAGAATGTAGAGAGTCTTAAACAAATCAAGTGTACATAGAACATGCCTATATTCCTTGACAAATCACTTGCACATACAAAATGTAGAGATTCATCGATATACTATTTGGATAGGAGGTAAGAGCACGTGACTAGTAACGCAGGTGTGGCAGGATCGATTCTTAATTCAGTCAAATACTTTACTATTTACTATTTTAGATTCCTATTCCTGCCACTAATTTTCCTTTCCCCTAATTTAGATAGGGTTTAAGGTCGATCCATGAATGAAACATACAGTTTCTTCTTTCCTAGATAGGGTACCATGGTTGAAGGCAAATTCAAATTTCCAGAAATGGTACCATGGTCTGAGATGGTTTCCTGGATCAAACATACATTTTCTGAATTCCTTGCTATGATACTATGATCTGAAATTAAGCATACTAATCCTGTACTGAATTTGTATTCCTGTTGTGTATGTGACATTCCTGTTTGCTTTATTTCTAAACGTTCGTTGATCGATATTTTGTTTTATTTATTTTATTTTGTGTGACTTGTCCCTACATCCTTGATCAGTAAAGTGTTGTTTGTCCATCTATAGATCTACGCAATTGGATTTCTTGTTCACATGAACATTCCATATATGATATAATTTGATAGTATATCAGTATCTGAAGTAGCAGATAAAAATATTACACACAGGCTTCGAAGCTACAAAAGTAAAGCAGAGACAGTTTTGATTTTTCCTCTTGAAATTAAAGCAAGTTTTGTCTACCTTTGGAGACACTTAACAATATTAATATGTAAGCTAAAGGCATTTTTTTACGACTCATATTACTCATTATCAATAAATACAGGTATCCAAGTTACTGGTCTTCAGATACGTCAGTAATTTAGGCAATGACAGGGTCAGTAATATAGGCATTTGACCATCAATGACAGGGTCAGTAATATAGGCATTTGACCATCAATGACAGGGTCAGTAATATAAACATTTGACCATCAATGACAGGGTCAGTAATATAGGCATTTGACCATCAATGACAGGGTCAGTAATATAAGCATTTGACCATCAATGACAGGGTCAGTAGTTTAGACATTTGACCATTAATGACAGGGTCAGTAGTTTAGGCATTTGACCATCAATGACAGGGTCAATAGTTTAGGCATTTGACCATCAATGACAGGGTCAGTAATATAAGCATTTGACCATCAATGACAGGGTCAGTAGTTTAGGCATTTGACCATCAATGACAGGTTCAGTAATGTAGGCATTTGGCCATCAATGACATGGTCAGTAATATAGGCATTTGACCATCAATGACAGGGTCAGTAGTTTAGACATTTGACCATCAATGACAGGGTCAGTAATATAGGCATTTGACCATCAATGACAGGGTCAGTAGTTTAGGCATTTGACCATCAATGACAGGGTCAGTAATATAGGCATTTGACCATCAATGACAGGGTCAGTAATATACGCATTTGACCATCAATGACAGGGTCAGTAGTTTAGGCATTTGACCATCAATGACAGGGTCAGTAATATAGACACTTGACCATCAATGATAGGGATAGTAGTTTAGGCATTTGACCATGTTTCTACCCTGTCCCAATACAAATTACATTAATTATTTCAACACAATATTTTGCATACAGTAAATGTACCATCAACAGTAAAACAGAACATACAATATACAACAACAAAGCCCCTATGATCAATAGGAAGTGGTGATGAGGTCATATAGTTTGATAAAGAGGACTATTGCCCTATGCAGGAAACATACGGTAAGTGTATCTAAGTCAGTAATACGATTGTGTCTACCAAGTAAATTAAATCTCCACATCTTTATCTGATGTGAGGACAGGTCGCAGTACATCTAATACCCCCGTGTTTACTGGTCTTCAGATCAATGGTTAGAGCATCTAACTAGTAATGACAGGGCTCCGGGTTTGATCCCCGGGCCAATGTATTTCCTTTCGTTTTCCAATACAAATTACAATAACCATTTCAATTCATTGTGTTTTTTTCAACCAAAAAAACAGAAAGAACGAAATACACTATCAGCAGTAAAACAGAACATAAAATGTACAACAACAAAACCCTCGTGATCAATAGGAAGTGGTGATGAGGGCGTATAGCTTCAAATAGAGGATTGCTGTCCTACACAGGAAACTATCACTAAATATCGCCAAGTAGTGTACCAAGTACATTAATCACCCTATGATTATCTCTGTAGGGACAGGTCGCAGTACCTTAGTGGTTATGGTGTTCTTGTCGTAGTGAAAGTCATTGGTCTTTGAATGTGACCTTAAAACCGAGTCCCTGTGGTTAAATCAGGCATTAAGATGAAAAAGGACCATTATCAAAGTTTAGGAAGATATCGAGACGATAAAGGGCCTTTACCGGTGTTTAAGTATGCACTGAGACGATAAAGGACCTTTTTATCGGTGCGGTTCTGAGCGTAATGCAGAGACTAAAATTTGAAACTTCACTTCATTAAGTTGATGGTGCAGGGGTTTCAACATTCTCGATTAAAGTCAGCATTTCGCAAATTCTATGGTCGTTATAACGATTTAGTTCGTAAATAAAACCTATCATTGGGTCAAATGCTGTCTGATGTGTTTCAAACCGATTGTTAGGACATTCTTGGCACACTGATTTTGACTACGGATAACTCCGTTTACCTGATCACGTATAGGGCTCACGGCGGGTATGACCTTTCACTTAAAACTATTTTCCATTACTTGAGTAAAACAAGACACACACAGGCGTTATCGACTATCTGAGTATCACTATGAAATCTGTAAGGTAAAGAACGTCTTCTACACATTAAAGAAAATGTTATTTGAATGTTTATTTATAAAAAATAGATGCCGGGTATTGTCTCACCATTTAGTCCAAACTCCTACCCAAGGAATCATAACAATATGTGATAAAGAGCATTCTGCTGTACATGATTATGTTTATAGAAAATTCTACAAATCTTCATTATCTCTGTATTAAACAAATTAACTGTCAAAAAGTCTGAACAGTAGACACAGCAGAAATCATTGTCAAAATGATCGCTATCGGCGCAGTATAAATCATTCACTCTCCAACTACATATATTTTTATCAATGAGAACCACACAACGAGTATTTGGGACAATCCTAACCTCTCAGTTTTCACCTGAACATCGGTTAGTAGAATGCACCAGATTATGTAGAAATCGGTGGTCTGTTGTACACAATATTATGTGAATATGATTATATCTTGAATATATCAAGTTCTTATTTTTATGTCAACAAATAAAATGTCCTAAATGAGCTAAGAGCTTGATAAAAATGTTTCTGAATATAATGACCTATATACATGCGCATTAAGTGTAGCTTTTGATCAACACCGTCTGTCTTTTAAGTGTCTACTTACAATGAGTGACTATGAAACTCTCATTTTGCACACTCCAAAAACCAAACAGATATGTTGGCCACTTGTTTATGAGTTATATCCCTTAATAACAGCACTTCACAACGTAAACCCTTATCTGTATGTCAATTAGAGGAAGAGAGTCATGACCTGCAAATTTCACATTGTTTCGCTGATTTCCATAAAACTTCAATGACTTGTGGATATTTTCTACCTTAATATGTGTCCCAATAAAGTATCACTGTAAGTCTATTCTCCAATACAGATTTGCGTCCCTTACTTGAGATGGAATGAGGTATATGAAAGCAAAGTACGAAATAAGTGACATACATGCGATATATAAGTTTGAAAATTTCACATTTCATATCAATCCGCTGTTGTTCGTTGTACCTTATGTTAATTTCAAAGTTGTTTTCACAGCATTTCAAAATAATGAAATAGAAATATATAATCCTGACAGAATTATATACATATATATGTATATCTCCATGTTCTCCATTTTCTACTTTATAGGAGGCCCTGGGATCGATTCCTCGTTCAGTCAGACAATCAAAATTAATTTCGAACGCTATGTATTGTACACTGGTTCAGAGTTTTTGTCAATATTAGTCCTATGAAGGATGAACAGGTGTTGATATCTTTGAGGTGTAAGAAACAGTTAAATAGTACTAGAATTACTGAACCATACATATCGACCGGGACAGCTGGGAACGTCAAGTCAGAACCCGGGGAACTGACACTAAACGGAAAAAATGAATTCGATACTCTTTTAACTGTGCGGCTAGTAAACATGGCATCAGAAAATGGTCGACTTGGCACCTGGTTTGGCTACTTAGACACTTATTTTGTAATATTTATAAATGGAGATAAGAAAGCGAGGTTTGGTTGTGAAACACTCTGTCCTCAACCGTAACAAAGACCAATAAAACGGTATACACTTTGGTAACAGAACAAAAAGCGAACCTTTTGTTCAAACTGTTGGATTGAGAATCAAACACCAAGGTCAGTATCATAAGGTCAAATGTCAATTCCTAAATGAAAGGCCGTGGGGAAATGAATCTAAAGGAAAGAAAATTCATACTTTGAATAGGAAGAACATCTTGTCTCGAAACTTTTACTAAGAGTAATTCACACTCCAAGGTCAACATCACGGGGTCAAAAGATGATATAAAAGGACAGGTCTTGCCACAATATATATATATATATATATTTGAAACATTAGAGTCATGCCACACTTCACTTAGGATATCTTGTGTATCTTAGGTTTTCTTACAAGTATGTAAAACTTCAAGGTCAAAAACCGTGATAACAATCATAGATCTGGAATTTAAGAGCCCTGTCATGCGCGATTAGATGTATGAGCATGGTTAAAGTTTTGTACAGAAAAGCAGACTTTTCAAAAACAACGTCTTCCGATTTTCGATTATAAATGAACGTTTGGTGAGATATAAATCTAAATTATAAGTGATATCGTCAGTAACACAATACTAGTTTTGATCTAAAACTAGGCAATAGGTGAGTTTATGTAACTGGGAGAATAGACATTATTTATGATGATAAAATCTTAAACTATTTTCTTAACTATTGTTACTGGCATTCATTATTCCCAAATAAAGGTTCCGGATTGACTCGTCTTTAGATAGTTTAGTGGATATATCACCTGGCCAGTAATGTATGAGGTCCCGGGTTCAATTCCTATAGTTATATATAGTTTCCTATAAAAAATTGCATTGAACATGTTAATATCTTTTTTTATTTGTAAATACATTATTAGCAGTAATGCAGAAAATAAGATGAACTGTATTTTATTGATAACAATTAGAACACATTTTTTGTACAAGAAACAGGGAAGAATTAAACAAGTTGACGACAACTGAGTCTTCATAACAATAGGAAGTGGTGACACAAACTTTTACAAGAAAGAAAGTCATCTACAACAATACAGTTCTTATATATAAATGGGGACGCGAACTTGCACAAAAAGACAAGAAACTCATCTACGACAATACAGTCCTTACATCAATAGGAAGTGGTGACGGGAACGTTTTATGGGATGAGTACAAAGAGTCTAGTGAAGAGGATTGTTGTGCTGTACCGGACACTATCGCTAAGTGCACAATTAGAGTTAACAAAGCAAGTACATATAATCTGTCTAGATGGTTTTTCCATGTGGAAATAGGTCGCACTGACGCTTCGAGGTGAAAATCATTGGCCTTTGGATATGACATTAGAATAGAATATCATGTCGTGGTAGGTGTTGGTAGTCTAAAGAAACCTCACTGCGAGCACACTGAAAAAAAAACATAGGTAAAAAGCGACAATTCACTTTCAGATGGTAACATCTTTACATGAGTAAAACATTCTCAACCAGAAAGTGAAACAAACAAGCAAAAATAAAAATAAAAAATGTAATGAATATGTTAGGAAAAGATCCATATTCAAGGTTAGGGAAACTCAACAAATATCTCACTCTCTAAATCAATTAATAAATGTCAAATAATCCTGAACAGGAGTACTGTGAGGATCCAGGTTAGAATGGGTCCTCAGTACCCCTTGCCTCTCTTGAGAGGCGATTAAATGGGGCGGTCCTTCGGATGAGACCGCAAAAACCAGTTCCACTGCCATAGCAGGTGTGGCACGATAAAGATCCCTTCCTGCTCAAAGGCCGTAAACGCCGAGTATAGGCCTATATTTTGCAGCCATTCACCGGTAATGCTGACGTCTCAATATGAGTGAAAGATTCTCGAGAGGGACGTTATACAACATTCAATCAATCAATTAGTCTGAACAGGAGATCTACCAGAAATGGGGATCGCATAACCACAAGCCAATTGATACAGCTCTAGAGTTATCTGTAATTCTGTGCCGCGGTTAAACTATCAAAATAGAGCATCGTAATGCACGTATGTGATTTCATATAAAGTCGCCTGAGTACCTAAGCGGTAAGAACACCTGGCTAGTAATGCAAAGGTACTAGGTTAAATTTTCGGCCCAGCTCAAAATAACTTTAGGAATGTGTACAGTTTGGTGTTTTCCAAACATTATGATATACAATATATTTATCTGCAAAATAGTTTCTAAAAGTATTTAAAGGGGAATAAATCTTAGATGTACTACGAACTGATATACAGCATTCAGAAGAGAACTTTAATCATGCAAGTGATGAGTTAATCAACAAACGTTAATTCCTAGGTTACTAAACCATTACCAGTGTTCACCCTAACGACCAGTCGTGTGTGACAAATAATAAAGTAGATATATGTAGTCTGCTCAATGACATCCAAATCATACGAAACGTCATAAATACGGTAAGATTATGTAGTCTGATATTGGATGGAATATGGATGGAACCACTGTGTTCACACTCTGAAACAAAATATCACAGTTTCTCTATTTGATGGTAGTATTTCCCTATCTGAATTTCTACATATTAACTGTTGTAAAAATGAGATAAATGGTGGAATATCTCATTTCATGATACCAAATAAAGCCATCCATCCTCTCATTCACTATTATTCAAATAAATTGATCCTTTATAGTAAGACTCAGGAGTTGACATGTTCACAAAATATAAGTTGGCAATGAATGCACAAAAATACCGAATTCACTGTCTAAAGTATATCCCATCCTCCAAATTCCAAAGGCTACCTTGAAAAAAAAATGACGTGCTTGTTATATATTTAATATCCATTTCAGGGGTTTCTATCAATAAAAAATGATCGGTGAATTTCTAAATACTAGATGCCAGATACCACATAACAACAGATAAACCAGTCTACAGGTCAACAGAAACAAGACTGACCAATCGATTTACTGGCTCCATGCATAACTCAACCATGGAAAATACATAACAAGCTCATATAATATAACTAGAATCACCAGGTCATTAAGCTTACTATTGGGATGGGGGTGCCATTATACATCTATGTTTGATTAAGTAAGCCCCAAGTATTTCTTTATTTTGATTTGTGATTTAAAAACGTGTGTGCTATACCTATAGCCTGTTGATATGGGAATGACATATTTGTTAGATGATCTACCAACGAAAGATTCAGTTCACAATAAAACTTTACCCCTCCCCCTTTTTTCATCAAAACAGCAATCCACATCATTACGTATACACTATTTCAAAATACGAATTGCATTATGATAGAAATTACATTGACCATTTGATAGAATATAAACTATTTCAGTGAGAGTGGGGTGCTTTGAATACACACAAAGTGTGTCACAATGCATGTTGAGTACGACGCGATGTAAAGTGTGACATCAGCATTGATACTATTGAGTGTAGAGCATGGTTTAGATATTTCTGTTGGGTGGATCTTTGTTTTATTGTTCTCGATGAGAAACAAGTGTTCTACAATAGGTATACGTTAGATTACATTTACTGTTAATTTACTACTAGTCAAGACAGTTTGTATGAATATTGGAATGGTGACATGGATCCTATCTTTACAATTGACTATTATATAAAATTTAATTTCCAGGAAATAGGCAAGTATCTACATTACCTTTCAAGTTTTCTCTTAAATCAATACCATCATGGCCATCCGGAATTTTGATGATGCCTGCTAATTGATATTCATTCATTTCTTCAGTTCTAGAGAGGTCACATCAAGGGGGTAATCATTGCGTAAAATAATAGGCCCAATTGTCCAGTGTTTATGGGTTTTATAGATAAAGAATAAATTGTTTAACCGTTTTATTAACTATATTGGTAGTACAAATATAAGTCTTCAAACAGGCATGTAAAATTAATGTCAGCCCCGCTGTGCTTCAGAGAAAATACTGTCTGAAAAGAAGTCATATATGGTTTTTAAAATTTAATATATGATTTATTTTTCTAGGAATAAGGAGGGACATATGTATATTTTTAAGCACAATTATAATAATCCAAGTATTTTTCTCGAATGTCCTTTCAATCTACATTTTTGGAAATTTGTTGCATTAGAAATATCTGTGGGGAAAAAAACTCAACTTCTAATGATTTAATTGTGGGCACGGCCCGTTGCCATAGAAACAAGATACATGGTTCCTGTAATTTTCACTTTTTAACATTTACTATCACAATACCCGAAAGTGTGAGAGGTTCATTCAGTTTTGTGATTTTGCACTTTCCCAAATTTTAAAGATGATTTTCAATGGCTACTGACAGCTTCTCTTAACTACTTTATATTTAAATTTCATGGAATTGTCCACCTGTGCTGAAGTGATTTACTTAAAGACCATAACATTATTATTATCATGTGATAAAAAGGGGTCATTTCTGGTATATCATATATTCATTCATATGTCGATTTGATATATCCCTGTGAGCTCGAAATAAAGGACACCACAGAGTCGTCCACTTCTGCTTCATACTTAGATATTTTATTGAAAGTAGACATTAACGGCAAACCAACAACTCAACTGTATGACAAACGGGATGATTTCAGCTTCTCCATCGTCAACTTCCCACATTTATGACGCAATATTCCATTATCACCTGCATATGGTGTTTATATATCTCAACTGATTCGATATACAAGAACTTGTTCTGGGTATAGTCAGTTTTTAAATCGAGGTAAGCTACTGACAAACAAGTTGATGGTACAGGGATTTCAACAGTCTCGATTGAAGTCAACATTTCGCAAATTCTATGGTCGTTATAACGATCTAGTTCGTCAATACAACCTCGCATTGGGTGAAATGCTGTCTGACGTGTTTCATACCGATTGTTAAGCCGTTCTTGGCACACTGATTTTGACTGCGGATAACTCCGTTTACCTGATCATGATATGCGGCTCACGGCGGGTGTGACCGGTCAACAGGGGATGCTTACTCCTCCTAGGCACCTGATCCCACCTCTGGTGTGTCCAGGGGTCCGTGTTTGCCCAACTATCTATTTTGTATTGCTTGTAGGAGTTATGAGATTGATCACTGTTCGTTATCTTCACCTTGCATTCATAACATCGTCTAACTGATAAACATTTAAGTAACGGTATGGATTTTGGCGACATGACAAATGAATTTTGAAGTGTCATTTTTACAAACTTTACAGAAAATAGCTATTACGGAAATATAGAATGTATACATTTTGAGCCAGTTGACTGTTAAAATGACATGATCCTTAAATGGAAAGTATCATTTACAGATTTGCAGAAAATCATGACTTTTTACATACACAATGTATGAAACTATGACATTTTAAGGACTACCAAAAGATGAAATGCAAATATTCTATTCAAGAAAAAAATCATTTAGTATATACATATAAGTAAATACTTCAAGCATCAAATGAAAGACAACTCACTGTACAATACCTCATTGTTTGTACTTTGTTTTACTCAAGATTTGTTTCTCTTTGCATATAGTCAATACTTTGTGCTGCTATGCTCTAAGTCTGGAAGGGTGACTAATCTGCCCCTGTATTATCGTGTAGATCCCTTAGTTTGCTCACTAGTTACCTTCTAGGGATTTATGCAGTTTTCATAGCTCTCTGATGTTAATTGTGGCCTACTACTATGTAAGTGTCTTTCTTATAGACAGAAACACTATTTTGGAGTTCTTTACTTACGCTTAGACGCCCAGTTTGTCTTCTGAAATACTTCATTTGTTAACAATTATGTTCTATGTATGTTAGTAACTAAATGTATTTCGTATATGAAGAAGTAATGTAAATGGTAAGTCCATTCTAAGCAGTATTCTACATGCATTATGTATTTTACATTTGAAGTCGGAATTTACAAGTGTCCATCTTGGATTGTATTAAATAAGTGTTACTTTAAATTAAACCATTAAAACTTTTCTGAGACAAAATTGCCAACATAAGTTTTACTACATTTGTTGTTTCTTTTTGGGGGAGGGGGGGGGTGATGAATGATGTGAAAATAAACCGCATAATTTCAGTATGTGGAGTAAATAATCAGTTATAAGTCCTTTTGTAAAGCGCGCTCTGGTATCACTATCAAATATAAAAACCTCATGCATTATCGAAATTAAAAATACATGTTTAATATTCTAAGCCGTTCTTTACAGGTTGATTTTAATTACAGATTATTCTTTTACAAGATAAAAAACAGGAGTCAAGTTGAGTATAACCAATTGATAGGAGATGTTTGTTCCTCCTGGGCACCCTTTTCCCATCTCTCGTATCACTATGCTATCCCATCGTCGAGAACCCACGATTGATTACGCTTCGTTCCTCTCGCCATCACCCGTGGGTCCATTCATTCCTACTCGCTCGTTCTCATAAAAAAACATATTTTAAAATATCGTCCAATCAAAGTAATCGTTATAGTAATGGAACGCTTCTGTTTTAAAGGTAGCACTAACTTAACTTTGCTATCACAGAAATTGTATACCGAAATTGGGCTGAAACTTAGGGTTTTCCATGAGCCCCCAATAAAATTGCCTAATTAATTATTCATGAGAACGAGTGAGTAGGAATGAATGGACCTACGGATGATGGAGAGAGGAACGAAGCGTACTCAACCGTGGTTTTTCGACGATGATGCTATCCGTATATCTAAAATTGTTAGCTAATTGAAATAACACAGAGAGAGAGAGAGAGAGAGAGAGAGAGAGAGAGAGAGAGAGAGAGAGAGAGAGAGAGATCTTTGAGTATATCTTTGGACCGTTTTCATTACTACAGTGATAGCAAATTAGTTCTAGAATATATCTTGAACATCACCCGAAGATTCTTCATGCACGTCAGCAAAAGGGTGGAAAAGATCCACAGAATCTCATTTCCGTCATAGTGGTCTTACGTCTTTACAGACCGCAATCCAGCAGATACTGCATTTAGGCACTCTAACGCATTAGACTCATTGGTGAATCGTTGGATAACTGTTTTCCACCCTCTGCCCATAGGTACATGTATTGCTATCATAGTGCCACAATTACAATATTCTCGTAAAACACTTTCTAACTTTTATACAAACATTTACCCAATTCCTCGCTCACACGAAGAATTCAATTCGCATTAAGTTAATGCGAATTAAATCTGAATAGCGTTCAAACGGAAATTTTAATACACAACCGGTGAAATGAGGCATAAACTAAATCAATTCATGATGCAGAATATTACAAAACATGATTTTACAGCTTGTAAACAAATTCCTGAAATTTTGATTTTGATGAAATTACTGTATTTGCCGGATTAAAAAAACCTTAATTGCTTATCTTACAGTCCCTGAAACGCTCCACTTTCCCACTTGAACAGTGAACGCGCGGTGACCCAACGGTGAACGCACGCAGAGCGAACGGTGAACGAACGGTGAACGCACGCAGAGCGAACGGTGAACGCTATTTGGTGAACGGTGAGCGCACGGTGAACGCAAAGTGATCGGTGAGCGCACGGTGAACGCAAAATGGTCTATTCATTCGGTATATTTCGGATTTCCCCCTTCGATTGTACTTGCTTTATAATCAGGTGGAGAATATATATATGAATACATCTGTTCGTTCATTTTTGTGCAAATACTGGATGTATGCTCCTCATGAAAACAATGGTAAATCTCACATCAATGGACGTAGCAATGATGGACACACAGAAGAAAATGTCATATATTCATTGTTTACAGTATTGCATATTCTGTACAGACACATGTATACATGAAAACTAGAACCATATATTGTATGATATTTAGAATTCATGACGTTTTCACACAAAAAAATGAATATCGGCGAGGTATTTATTAACTGAAACCGCCTCATTTTCGTACACGTACCAGCGCTCGTTGCTCTTTTTTCGCTATATATGCACATGTATAAGGGTTAAATTCATAACTGAAGGCTCTTGCATTTTTCTCTCATTCAGAACTTCTCCCACTTTTTACCCAAACAATAGTGTTTTGTAATGATGATAGCAATGGTTTTTTCTATTCTTTGATATTGATGAGTGATCAGCAGTTTTCCTTGAATTTTAGCAGTTGATAATCCTGATATTTGTACTTTATAAATTAAATTTCTGATATAATAAGAATTTAATATACTTTCACTCTTATGCACAAGTCCTTTTTCATTTTTGCCTTGTTATGAAAATCGATCCTTTATTTTTGGTATTCCGAATAACAGTGAACGGTGAACGCACGGTGAGCGCTTTGTGAACGGTGAACGCACGGTGAGCGCAAAACAGTAAACGGAGAGCGCACGGTGAACGAACGGAGAGCGAACGCTGAACGCACGGTGAATGCACGGTGAACGAACGGAGAGCGAACGGTGAACGCACGGTGAGCGAACGGAAAATGGTAAAGAAGAACGGTTCAGGGACTGTATTTTAATTCCCCGTTAGTCGTGTCTTTAAAAAAGTCATTGGCTGCCTATTGAGGGATTTGACTGACTGTTTACAATAGTATTGTAATTCTGCGTTGACAGAGACATTAGGGAGTAGCTACATATATAAATTTCAGCCCATCCACCCTTCTAAAGAAAGACAAGAACAAAAGTAAGAAACGAAAGCAAACAAATGATTCGATGCAAGGTGAAGATAACGAACAGTGATCAATCTCATAACTCCTATAAGCAATACAAAATAGAAAGTCGGGCAAACACGGACCTCTGGACACACCAGAGGTGAGATAACACAGTACAATGTTTCAAGCTTGTCTCTTAAGAAATCACATGACTTCGCTGCATTTGTCATTGCTATTCATCCATTTTAACTTTATAAACATAAGCTCTTGTCTGATCGCGAAATTTCATGAAGGCAGAAAAGATAAACATCCTTTTGCACCTTAACGGCAGTGTTCTTTTGAAAGATGTCGGGTGTGCATTAAAACGATTACAGCTCAAGGTTTAATTACCCTCATCTCCATTCTTTACAGAAGACAGCTTGAATTATGATATGTAGATTAACTGTGATTAAGTCTTTTCTTATTTCAAACATTTCGGTTGAGCATCACTGAAGGAACATTATTTGTGGAAATGTGCATCTGGTGCATCAAAATTGGTACCGTATAAGTTTTACCTTATATACATGATATATATTCCTCATTAAAACGAAGACTTATTGGTTAGCATATTTTTCCACCGCCTGTGTTTAATTGTAATTTATTTGTTTAATACAGTGGTATTTAATGCTCACAAGGCTTTTTGCTTGAAAAGTTTATAATTATATATAATGCATTAATTATTGAATATATGCACTATGTATAATTAGTATTGTGGCAATGGGAATTTTAATATATTGTGTAAAATAATTCAATAGCTTGCAAGACTTAAACGATATCAATTTTGATGCACCAGATGTGCATTTCGACAAATAATGTCTGTTCAATGATGTTCAAGCCGAAATTCTTGAAATTCAAAATAGCAATAAACTTGCAAGAACTAAAAGGAAAAGCACAGTACCAAACACTGGAGTAAAATTCATCTAAGGATTAGAGCTATGCATGAGGGAGATAATCTTTAATTCTGAAATGAATTTCAAATTTTTACCACATTCAAATATACATCCCTATCTTCAATCTAGTAACGAATTACTTAGCTACTGGGCTCAGGAGACCATCTGGGACTAACAGTCTACCAGCAGAGGCCTCCACCCAGGGGTCGTAATGTAAAACTTATACGGTACCAATTCTGATGCGCCAAATTTGCATTTCGACAAATAATGTCTCTTCAGTTATGCTTAACCGAAATGTATAAAATCCGAAATAACGAGAAACTTGCTAAAGCTATTTTAAGGAAAAATAGAGTGAATATCAATAATTTTACCTTGAGTTCTTACAAGTTTATTATTTTGGGTTTTCAAAATTTCGGCTTAAGCATAATTGAAGAGACATTATTTGTCCAAATGCAAATTTGGCGCATCAGAATTGGTTTTACATTACCAAAATCCAAAATAATAAACTTGTAAGAACTCAAGGTAAAATTATTGATATTCACTCTATATTTCCTTAAAATAGCTTTAGCAAGTTTCTCGTTATTTCGGATTTTATACATTTCGGTTAAGCATCACTGAAGAGACATCATTTGTCGAAATGTGCATCTGGTGCATTAATACCATATAGGCTTTACATGATGACTCCTGGGTCGAGGCCTCTGCTGGTGGACTGTTAGTCCCCGAGGGTCTCTACAGCCCAGTAGCTAAGTACTTCGTTATTAGTTTGAAAATACGGATGTATATTTAATTGTTTGATAAAATTTCGAAATGAATTTCCAAATTAAGGATTTTCTCCCCCATGCATAACTCTTATCCTTAGACGAATTTGACTCCACTTTTGGCACTCTGTTTTTCCCTTAACCCTTTCTCTACCGGCACATTTTAGAGGTTGTTAAAGACTAAATGACAATATTTTTACATCGAATAAAATCTGCATGTATCACGATTTGGGATAGGCATATGACATATAATTTTGTTAGGAATTGGACGGGGAATAATTTCTTATAAAGTTTGTCAAGGTATCCCATGACCTCAAAGAGATCTACGGGGTCAAAGGTCATATATGTGCACATTTTTGCAATTTTTTCTCTCTGAAATATATATATTACGACCCCTCTCACTAAATTAGAGTCAAAAATAGGAAATTCTAAATATATGAGCTGATGTGTCTGTGAACATACTACAAACGCATTACAATTAAATTAATCAATTTTATTGACAAACAAATATTTTTGGTTGCTAAGTAACAACACTCGTAGTACAATTTTGACCATAATTTGCCTTTCTACATACATTTGACACAATTTAAACACAATTACATTGAATGATGATTAGTAAATGTCACATTATTTTAAAAATATAATCTTTAAATAAATCTTAATCATTTTAAAAGGTTTTAAGCAAAATATATGATGAAGAGAATTAAGGTCAAAGGTCATAAAATGGAAACTTTGTACTTTATATACATTGTGCATATCCATCATTTTCTAATAATATGACGTTTTGCCATTCTATTATGTTCCACTAAATAGATTAAATATTGCAACATTAAAACACAGATCTTTATTGTTAATCTAAAATAATTTAATTTTTTGCATTCAAATATATTTGGTTGCTAAGCAACAGAAGTTACAGCACCTTATCAAATGTTATCAAAAAGTACTACCCGTTTCTCCTCTGCAAGTTCAGCATACACGAATGTTCAAGTACTTACTTTCAATCATTAGATTTAAATGTACTTGCATCATATTTAACAAAAGTGTTCTTATATTCAACCTCTTAAAACTTATTTCTAGACATCATTCCTGATACACTGTACTAGGTTGTTCCGATAGGGGTATGCATTGACCAATATCTGTCTATCGACTGGAACTTCACAGCAAACATGTATAAGATAATGCACAAAAATCTTTAAAAAAAAGAATTTCTTAATACTTAGCCCTAAATACTAATGTATTGTCAGAGCTTTTGAATGCTCAATTGACTCCGTAAATGTTTTCTATAGTCAAGGCCCTCTGCAAATTACTAGTATGCATTAATTACTTATGAAATTTTATCAGAGGTAATTGTAGTACACATCTAATAAATGTGTTAGACGCACAGCAAATTTAATTTTGGTAAAGATAATCTTTTTATTATGCATTTTATTAATCGTTTTAAACTGAAAATCACTGTCACAATATCGGTACTTTAAAACTAGTAATACCTGTACAATTCCTCTTCAGTGAAAGGCTGCGAACTTCCGTGGGAAGCATAATGACAATCCTTCCCCCTAGATATGACCATCTCAGCATAATGGTTGGTGGCAATACAGATGGAGAAAACCAAATCTTCTGTCAAAAACAGCTTCCTAAAATATGCAGTTCTCTGAATAATCGGTTCCCATATCTGAAAGGAAATTGCAAATAAAATCAGTATTGGCCACCATACCTTTTTTGTGAGCATTTAGAAAACTTGTCATACCTTATAATTAGAAACAGAATAATGATTTTCCATTTTTTGTCTCTTTTTGTATGTATGTGATACCTAGTAATGCAGTAAAAAAAAAAAACCAGTAAAACACGCATTTCAGTGTATCATGACGCCATGATTCCATTTGTGAATGTATTATCTGGATTTATTAAATTATTATTATTTATTGTTAACCAAATGCATACAGATTTAACCCTATATTCAACCTCAAAGGGTCATACCAACTGAGTGTCAGGTTGTCATTCTGAATGAAATACCACAGTTCTTGTATCAGGTGTCCCTGTGTCCTTCACATCAGGATCCTTCCATCGCATGCCTGGATTTGCCAGCAGACTGTCACTAGCGGACGATACCTGGGAACTTTCTACTAAATATTGGGATGTCAATACCCTTTTTAAAGATGAAAAGAAATTACAATTAAGAATTGTTGGTTTATGTTTTAAAGCAAAATATAAGTTTTATGGTAGCAAGGGACAGTTTCGCACTTAAGTACAGCTCAAATTTATTTAAAGATAAAGATGTCCTGTATTTGAAGTGACATTTGGTAGGGGATTGCGTACGTACATGTGTTAGAAATGATGGAATATTTTATTATACATTGCAAGTATAGCAGAGTGCGTAATGGAAAAAAGGATATGCATGATGTAGGTGTCAGCATTATGCCTACCATATACAATGGGGGAGGGGGGTACTGAAGAAATTCAGGTTAAAACCTACAGGGTTCAGCGAAAATACTGCAACTCTGAGGGAAAGTATGTGACCCCAGATATAAAAGTAGAATTGAATTGGTTCTTCATGGCACACAGTGTCTAAATCCCCTTGCATGGTACTCAGATGGGGTGTGGATTTAGTCGAAATTAGAGAAAATCTAGGCAAGATCATAGCTCATAGCATACCAGTACCAGCATGTATGGATCACATGTAATTTATGGTCATAAGCTACTCAGTGTATATAAAATACATGCATTTGGATAAAAGAGAAATCTATATGATTTTTCATTAGCCTGTCATAATCAGACTTTGATGTTACGTACCCCCACCCCCCATTTCGGCCCAAACACACATTTCGTTTATATTTCTGTTACAATATGAAAAAAAAAATGATTAAAATTATGATAATAAATTATATCATTACAATGACGTAATATGTGTTTTCCTAACACATTGTGTTTTCTTTTCATAGAAAGATAATTTTTAATAAACATGGAAAAATCCTGCAAAATAGTCCTCTCACCAGCGGGCATGAATGCCCAGTCTGATTAGAACCACATCATCCCCCTTCTCATTGTAAACTAAATCCACCCACTTCTTACACTCGAGCGTCAGGTAAGGAGAGAATTCTGGAAAAAGGGGGGGGGGGTGTTAATCAGACGGATCAATGCCGGACCAGGACAGATTAAATGATGTCAGCTCTTAATAAACAATTGGGTGTTATTCACTTGGTTTAGATATCATAAAATATAAATATTTTCTTTCATGAAACGACAAATTATGGCATCAAATCGCGTTGATTAATCGTGAATTTTTCATAACATAACAAAACTGCAATTTTTTTTTCTAGTCGGCCTATGTGGCTACATCAACTTACATGTACATGTTCATACTGAATGCATGATCGTTTGGCTCATCCTGCAACAGGAATACCAGGGCATCTTCTTCTGAAATCAGGTCGTTTTAAAGATGTAAAATACAAGCCTTCGCTGTGACAGTGAAGCTGTGTTGTTTTCGTTGAAACGGAAACACGTGTGTTCCCCGTGCACACTTTCAAAAAAACCCGCAGGGCCCGCGATCCCGATCACGGAAAAATAAAACTATAGGCCTATAGGCTACATGTATATGCGAACTTCTTTTTAGTTTTATTTGTTTGGCAGGGGGACAATTATTACCATTCCGAACAAATATAACGTTTATATCTGAAATTGAAGCATTTTATTTATTTTTTATTTTTAAAGGACTCGAGCCACGAACACCCTGTAATGGCCTATGCTTGGGGTTAAATCTAAAGTGTCTTTTGCTGATTTTTTCTATCCTTGATTTCCATGTATACTATTTACCCAAATCACATGTCACCTTAATTTGTGAAACCGGATGTTGATTACTTGAAATTAAACGTCAAACCCATACATGTATTTGATTTTTTTCCGAATTTTACCACCTCTTTTTTCCCTTTGAGGCAACAATTTTTATATTGCGTATGTTTCGCTCTAAGATTTAATTCGATTGAATAAAAATTGGCAATGAAAGGTATTCTTTCCAATGAAAAAACCTTGCAGCGACGTTCTAGTTGCTATCGAAAAATAACTTTTTTGAAATATCGCGAGAGGAAGAGGAATAGTCGTCTGAACAGCTGACATCAGTATATGCGATGCATTGTGATTACTGCGGATACAGGTGCCAATTAAAATGCTTCATTATGTTGATTCCTAAAAATTAGATACGCGAGTATTACAGAATTTCTATTCTACAGCAAGTATTACCAATTATATAGCCGGGAGTTAACATTTTCAACCAAATCTTTTAAAGTTTTGCACCTCAAATCAGTACGCTACGCGGGGTTATCACTAGACCGCACTATCAAACTTCCCGTCTCCTGCTCAGTCAGCCATATTTGAAATACTGCGTCTGAAACTGTGACGTCACGGGTATTCTATTTATCTCGCTTCGGTTTCTTTCTATTAGGATATGGTACATGCGCGGGGGCTATCGAAAATTAGTCTATTTTTAAATGTATGCGCACACATCAGATTCCGAAAGAACACAAAATGTCGAGCCCGGCGGTATGAAATTAAGTCTGATCGTGCGAGAAAAATTTTATCTACGGTAATTTAAATTCGAATCAGTTGACTTCCGCTAGTTTTTTCAGTTCAAATCGTGATAAAGAATATATATTTGCAGAATTTTATTGCTCATTAATGGAATTTTGTTGAATAAAACGATAATTTTTTCATGGTTATAGAGGATACGTAGATTCTTTTGGTATTTTTTTTGTGGGGGTACACGTTCGTATTACAGGTTACACTTTGACTGAAAATCATAAGTCTGGCACAGAAAAATGACATAATGAAGTAATGTGCTGAATATTTTAACAACAAGAGGAACAATACAAATTAATCTCATAAACACATTGCCCCCAGCCGCGCAGACGACACTGCAAAATTGTTAATACATGAAATATCACATATATGAACAAGATCCTTTATTGCTCAGAACTGCACTGCCAGCATTCACTGAGGAAGTAGGAGGGGGGGATATATATATATATATATATTGTATAGTGTAATAAATTTTCTCTCCCTCTCTTATATCATTAGCTCACACATGTACATACTCAAATATATATATATATATATATATATATATATATATATATATATATATATATATATATATAGATCTATATAATATATAAAACAGAAATAGTACACATAAATTATTATATATAGACTATATAATATATATATATATATATATATATATATATATATATATATATAGAAAATACTGCACTAAAACCAACATGCAACACTCAGAGATCAGTATATTAAATATGATATATGGTATAAAAAGTCAAATTAGTATATATACTCAATTGACTTTGATATTTATAATATATATCTCTCTGTGTGTGTGTATAACATCAAAAGTTGATATAGTATACTCATTTGACTTTGATGTTCCCATTATTTTAAAGATATATATATATATATATATATCAAAAGTCAATTCAGTATACTCGATTGACTTTGATATATCTATTGTTATTATTATTGTGTGTGTATATATACAATATACATATATATATACAAATATATATAATACACATATATATCTGTATATATATGATATCAAAAGTCGATTTAGTGTACTCAATCGACTTCAATATTCCCATTATTTTAACAGTTATTACCTTGAAAATATGTCTTAAAGGGATACCTGTTTTTTCTTCCCCCTTTTATCTTCAAATTTTGTTTTTTACCTAGTGTATTTTCATTATGCTATACATGACCAGACCTGGGGTCAATTACTTTAAAATGTAACGCATTAAATTACAATTACATTGGAATTTTCACCTTTATAATTACTGTTACTTTCAATCATATAAGTAATTAATTAAATTACAATTACTTTGGTAAAGTAATGAATTACATTACACATTACAATGCAAAAAAAAAATACAAAGAAAATTCATGAACACAAATTATTTGAAATTAACTTTTAAATCAGATTGTGATTAAGTATAAATGACCATTGACTGAACACATTAAAAGAATGTTTTTATTTGAAAGAATGTATTTTTTTTTTAAATAAATGGGGGGTATCCACACTTCAGATGCCTGTGGTAGCTGCTGCATACAGTATAACATTCTGCATGTATACCCTCTAAATATTGGAGAAAAGTTGCATATACATCTAATTTGAAAAGTATGTGAATACTACTTATCTTTCACCATACATCTTGATGACTGAATTTCAAGTTCATATAAATTTTCTAAAGAATCTTATATTTATAATTTTAAAAGTTGTGTCCGGAGGAAAAAGTTTTCATCAAGATATTTGGTAAAAGATGAGAGTTGTCTGTACTTCTCATTTGAGTCTGAGCACACATATATAAATAATATATAGGTGGTTTGAGACCAAGATGGACATTTAAATGTTGTAAATCAGTGTGTTCATATGCATACACTTAAAATAATCCTTGTTTATAATGGAAAGTATTGTTGCATATATACATACTAATTTGCTACATTGTGTAAAAACAAATAATGAAAAGGACAAAATCTATTCAAAACTTTATTTTTTCTACAGAAATGGAGCATGAATTAAAGTTAAAGTGCATGTGTAGGCTCTGTGGAGTGAAAATTCCCATTAATTCCAAGTCTCATCCCAAAGAAAACTTCAGAGCTGCAATCACCTCCCTTTATTATATTGACATTGACATTGACTCTGTGAACATTCATCCTCCTGAAATTTGTACAGCATGTAGACTACGACTCACACGACACAGACAATCGGAAGATGACATTGAAATTAATTTACCAGTTTTGTTTGAATTTGTACCTCATTCTATTAACTGTAACATTTGTTTTGTGAAACCTGGCAGACCAAAGAAAATATTAAAGAGGAAATTAAGCATCCCATCTCAGTCTAAAAGAAACAGT